>NC_091250.1:82002367-82305398 GCF_042477335.2 Ovis canadensis
GGAGCATGGGCTATAGGGTGCTAGGGCTTCAGTAATTGTGGTGCACAGGCCCAGTTGCCCCATGGCATGTGGAATCCTCCTGATTCAGGGATTAAACTTGTGTCCCCTGTATTGGTAGTTCCTAACCACTGAACCACCAGGGAAGTCCATACCTTTTTTTAACCAAATCCACAGAATGTCACTATAAAAATAAATGACATAGTCTTTTGGAATGTGTCTTTAATAAGATACACCGGTTAAAATCTTGAATCCTCTTTGAATGTATATTTGCCACCATATCATCCAGTTGTTTGTTTGTTTGTTTGTTTCATCTTCAGAAATTACATTTCTA
Organism: Ovis canadensis; assembly: GCF_042477335.2. Classification (NCBI taxonomy): domain Eukaryota; kingdom Metazoa; phylum Chordata; class Mammalia; order Artiodactyla; family Bovidae; genus Ovis; species Ovis canadensis. The sequence continues at coordinate 82,002,699 of NC_091250.1, forward strand.
GGGAAAAAATGTTTTGGCATTTTCAGCCTTAAAATTTATAGTTTCACTAATTTTGGCATTTCCCATGGTGTCTGGCACACAGTTATTTGTAACTTCTGTTAAAGCATAAACATAAATCATGGATGCTGAGAGGCCAGGAAGCAGGCAGAGCCAGTCACTTTATTGGTCTAAGCCAAGCATAGTCCTCAGCTGAGGCCAAACACCATCTGACTTTGTGGTGCCAAGGGTTAATATCTCATAGACAGAAACACTCCCCAGGTGATTAAAAGTAAAAAAAAGTGGTTCTTGGTAAAGAATAAAATCCAGTAAGATTTTAAATTTTAGTAAACGCTAGAAATGTAGCAAATGTGATTTGAACAGAATCTCTGGGAAGGAGCCCTTTGATCCTAAAAGAAACAGGAAAGTGAAAGCAGGAAGCAGCACAAACAATCAGTATCGATAAAGTAGAGACTAACAGTGGTCTCTCTTAACGTATGCTCTGTGTTGTGCTGCGCTCAGTTGCTCGGTCATGTCGGCCTCTTTACGACCCCATGAACTGTAGCCCTCCAGGCTCCTCTGTCCAAGAGATTCTCCAGGAAGAGTACTGGAATGGGTTGTCATTCCCTTCTCCAGGGGATCTTCTCAAACCAGGATCAAACCCAAGTCTAATGTATCTCTTGCATTGGCAAGTGGATTCTTTACCTGAACTCCTATCTTACCTTATGGTCAGCTTTTAAAAGGCTTTCTAAAGATACAAGAACTAAAAGTGCCTTTTTATTTTTTTATTTTTTATTTTTTTTATGGTCATTAAGGGTTTTATTTATTTTTTTTTTAGTTTTTTATTTTTTAAATTTTAAAATCTTTAATTCTTACATGCCTTTTTAAATTTTCCGTCAAAGAGAACTTTACTTCTCCCTCTGCGAATTTTCTAAAATTAGGAGCCAGTGTCTCTGCAATGACTATCAGTTCTCCTACTGAAATCTGACCGTGGGTGAGCGGTAGCATATAGAGCTCAGTTAAGGGATGTTGTCATTTAATTTGCCCTCTGCTCAACTTATTTGGGGCTTCTCAGGTGGCGCAGTGGTAAAGAATCTGCCTGCCAATGCAGGAGGCAAGAGACATGGGTTCCATCCCTGGGTTAGGAAGATCCTCTAGAGTAGGTAATGGCAACCCACTCCAGTACTCTTGCTGGGAGAATTCCATGGACAGAGGAGCCTGGCGAGCTACAGTTCCTGGCATCACAAAGAGTCAGACCCGACTGAGGACACACACACACACACACAAAACTTATTTATAACTGCATTTTGGTTTTCTAAGAGTAAAGCTGGCTTATAACTCAACAATCAAAAATCTAAGATCATGGCATCTGGTCCCATCGCTTCATGGCAAATAGACAGAGGAACAATGGAAACAATGACAGACTTTATTTTCCTGAGATCCAAAATCACTGCCAATGGTGACTGCAGCCATGAAATTAAAAAGACGCTTGCTCCTTGGAAGAAAAGTTATGACCAACCTAGACAGCATATTAAAAAGCAGAGACATTATTTTGCCAACGAAGGTCTCTGTCTAGTCAAAGCAATGGTTTTTCCAGTAGTCATGTATGGATGTGAGAGTTGGACTATAAAGAAAGGAGCGCTGAAAAATTGATGCTTTTGAACTGTGGTGTTGGAGAAGACTCTTGAGAGTCCCTTGGACTGCAAGGAGATCCAACCAGTCCATCCAAAGAAAATCAGTCCTGAATATTCACTGGAAGGACTGATGCTGAAGCTGAAGCTACAATAATTTGGCCACCTGATGAGAAGAACTGACTCCTTGGAAAAGACCCTGATGCTGGGAAAGACAGGGCAGAAGGACAAGGGGATAACAGAGGACAAGATGGTTGGATGGCATCACCGACTCAATAGACAGAAGTTTGAGTGGGCTCTGGGAGATGGTGAAGGACAGGGAAGTCTGGCGTGCTGTAGTCCACGGGGTTGCAAAGAGTCAGACACAATTGAGTGACTGAACAACAACGAAGAGAATAAATGCTCTCTCCTTTCTTCTTGCTGTTTTTTAAAAATTATTTGAAACTTGGAAGTATCTGATTTGGGGAGACTTTTGTTATGGTTTTTAAGTCATCTAATAAAAAAGTAGTGATTTGTTTTTGTCTTCTCCTTCCTGGGTAAAATAAAAACTATTTTTCTAACTCCCTTAGATGTTCTTTGAAATGGAGTCCTTTCAATTGAGTTGTTTACAACAGAATTATAATAAAAACTGTGTTATTGCTGTTCCCTTCCATATCGAATAATGACCATACATTTTGATTTTAGGTCAGGATTGGCTTCCAGCAATTTCATAAGGCTTCCTAACCCTCACAAACAGTCCCCTCATTATATTATACTGAAATAGTCTGGCTCTTGGAAAAGATATTTACCATATTATAATTTATTTCATTATTCCAGAATGTATATTCCCACAAAGTTTGCAGTAAAAAATGAAAAACATATAAAAATTACCCAGTTATAATCATAAAGATAGAATACTGCAATTTTATGGGTCTGGCACATCTACTATATCCATACTTTGTCTTAGATCATGAATACAAAATCAGTCCAAAATCAAATCGCTTCACTTGGTTCTGATTACAATGACTTTAGTTATGATAAAGCCTGTATCCTGTAGGCAAACTTCTTCTGAAATATGGAATTATAAAGGCTAAGTGTTGAAAAGTACTATATATGTGTTTGGCAGGAGATTCTATAATTAATATGTTGTTTTCAGCATATTTGACTTTGCTTGTAACACAAAATTTTGTGACATGTGAACTCAAGCAGAAACATACAATATGTGAGGCAAATAGAAAAGGTAGTAAGATGTTAAATTTTAACCAAATATTCCAATAATTACATTAAAATTTTAAAGTAAATGTTGTAACTAAAAGACAAAGGTGCTGATTCATGTTGATGTATGGCAGAGTCCATCACAATACGTAATTATCCTCCAATTGATACAAACAAATATCTCTTCAAAAAAGATAAAAGTTGTTAGACTGAATAACAAACAGAGCTTAAGTATATGTCACTTTAAAAAAAGGCTTACTTTGAAGGTAAAACACAAATAATTTTAAGGTAAAGTATACCCCCATGTTTTCAAGTGTCATTATATCAAATAAAAGAAACCTAATCTCCAAGAAACATCATTAGAAAAAAGATGAATGTTTCATATTGAAAAAAGACATATACACACCAGAATGATATAATAATTCTGAATTTGTTTGTACTTCAATTTACAAGCTTAAAAACACCGTAGGAAACACTGACAAAATCAAGATTTCGAATCATAGTGGGAGATTTTAACATACTTTCTCTCCAAAACTAATGGAACTGACAAAATACATAATAAGCATGTAGATGATTTCAATAGCACTATTAAGAAACTGGATCTTATAAACATGGGGACCGTTTCGCCTAACAACTGCAAAGTATATATTCTTTTCAAAAGACATGGGACAGCACCCCCAGTGGCCACATGCTGGAGTTTAAAGCAAACCAAAACAAATGTCAAGAGACTGAAATCGTATCAACTGTACTCTTTGATGGGTATGAAATTAAGGTAGAAATTAATAGTAAATAGATAACTAGAAACTTCATCTAGAGAAAGGAGAAAAATTATGGAGATGGAACAAGAAACCAGAGAGATGGGCAGAATCTAGATTCTAAGAAGGCTTAAGTCATCCTAAGGTGTTCATATCCTAACAACATTGGGAGAGCAATAAAGGATATATATCTTGGGATCGATGTAATCAAGTTTGCATTTTAAAATAGTCATTCTGGTTATGTCTGTGTTGATGGGAGGTGAGGAGAGTTAGACTGAACAATGGTTTGGAGTAAGGAAATGCTAGAGGCCAGGAGGCCTGTTAGGGTGTGCTTGCTATATTATATATAGATGAGGCTGGTTTTCTGGACTAGAACAGTGGCATGGTACAGCTCTCAGCATGACCTTGGACCTTTGATGCTGTTTGCTTTTCAGCCTCACAAGGATGTGCCCTGATCACTTGTGTGAGGACACTCTTCTTGATGTTAGATTTCACTAAGATGCTTGGCATTACTCTTCACCAAGACTAATTTGTTCTTTACACTTCCCAGTCTCCTTGTTCTCCTCCTGGTATCTGGGTTTTCTTTCCATCTCTGCCCATAAGCCTATTTCCACTTCCAAGGTTTCTAAGATTTGATACTTCATTGCTGCCAGGTGAGCTGTTATTAGCCCTTTCTTCTGGCTCCAGATGCCTCACATCTGTATACACACTATTTTTTCCAGAACTGATTCAGATAGGAGTCCCTCGGGGGCTCCAAACTCACTGCAGATGGTGACTGCAGCCATGAAATTAAAAGACGCTTGCTCCGTGGAAGAAAAGCTATGACCAACTTAGCATATTAAAAAGCAGAGACGTTACTTTGCCAACAAAGGTCCATCTAGTCAAAGCTATGGTTTTTCCAGTAGTCAGATATGGATGTGAGAGTTGGACACTGAGCACCAAAGAATTGATGCTTTTGAACTGTGGTGTTGGAGAAGACTCTTGAGAGTCCCTTGGACAGCAGGGAGATCCAACCAGTCCATCCAAAGAAAATCAGTCCTGAATATTCATTGGAAGGACTGATACTGAAGCTGAAACTCCAATACTTTGGCCACCTGATGCAAAGAACTGATTCCTTGGAAAAGACCCTGATGCTGGGAAAGATTGAAGGCAGGAGGAGAAGGGGACGACAGAGGATGAGATGGTTGGATGGCATCACCAACTCAGTGGACATTAGTTTGAGTAAACTCCGGGAGTTGGTGATGGACAGGGAGGCCTGGCGTGCTGCAGTCCATGGGGTCACAAAGAATCAGACATGACTGAGCGACTGAACTGAACTAACTGAACCATATACTTTTTATTTAGCAAAGTTCTTGTTCCTTCTTCCCCAGAGCTGGAATATTATTGTCTGGAATTTTGCAATCTTGACTCCCCCATTGCCTAACTGTTGACCTTGGGAACATTGCTTCACTACTCTTGACTTCATACTTATCATTTGCAAAATAAGGACAATGATGGTGCCTATTTTATTGCTAACAAGGATTAAATGTGTTAATACATGTTAAAGCAATTCAAAGAGTGCCTGGAACAGAGCACTAACAAAGTGTTAGCTATGTTAATAACTGACATATTTGATTTTTGAAACTGACAGTTTTTTTAACTCATTGCCACTGATGGAGAGAAAGTCTTTCTACAGCTAGAGGTCAAAAGCTTAAAAGTGTTAAAGCATTAGGGAGTTAACACACTGGTGTGAATAAGTTTTAGTCAAAGTGAAAATGAGGGCATTAGACAGTTTGCAGTTTCAATGGTATACGGAGCTCAAAGGTGGCCAAGACACCTACAAAATGAAAGGAAATGAAACTGGGTGGGAAAAGTTTCCAAAAGAGGATGCAGGAGGCTCAGACAAACTCCAAAGACTGCAACTTTTTTGGAGGAGGTCATAGAGATGACAGGACCACCAGTTGACCCAGGCTCCTCACCCCTTCCCTATCCTTGAAATGTACATTCTGCTCACTATGCCCACACTGGGAGCTGTTTCAAGGACATAGCATTGAGAGAGTAAGGGGCTGTTGAGACCTTTTGATGGAATATGTACTGAACCCCATTAAGAGCTCTATATAAAGCTTTAAGATTCTCAGGAAGGGGGGCAGTATCTTGTATGGAAATCTACTCATTTTGCAGCCAGACAAGTTTTGCAGGTAAGTTCCCCTGCTTATTCGCACTGTCATCTATCAATCTGAAGTGGTCAGCATTTTCTCCAGTCTCTCCTTGCCCCCCTTGTAGGGGGGCCATGAACCAACATGATTGTATTCATTGCTGCTGCAGGAATAAACCCAGAGGTGTGATTAAGGTACTCCTTTCTGACTTTATTGTGAAAACACACCGAGCCTGCAACTTTGGTCCTGCCCTGGATCTGAGGAGGCTGAGATAGACATTCAGCCCAGCTGTGAACTGTCTGGGCAGCAAATACTAAGAAAACAGGCAGCAAGACAGATGTGGGGCTGAGCCAAGGACACCTGTGTTTTATGCTGCTTGCCGGGGGCTAAAAACTAGGTGCAGGAATGGGTGCGAGCAGGTTCTAGATAAGACCAGATGGTCAAGCTTGACTGGAGAGCAGCGATGTCCCAGACACTGGGGCCAGACTGTTCCCAGGGAAATCTGTTTGGGGCATGCATACCTCTCTTCTGTGGTGAATGTGTTCCAATAACTTGTGCTGCGGTTTATGAATTTGACTCACGGTTGCTTCACTTTGTATTTTCAAACTGTTCTAACTCTGAGGCAGCTCACAGGTTTATATTTAATTTCTAAGTAAAATATATTTCTCAGTAAAGGGAAAAGACATCACTTTTTCAAGTTTTTTGCTTAAACCTAATTTTAAATGTTTGATGAATATGTGCACATTTTCTCCCCAACTATTTATGATTTATAGACTTCTGTCTAAACTCCTCACAATCATTACATGTTGATTTTTTGATATTTCAAAATATAGGGGAAAAAGAAATCACCAAAAAGTAGTATAACAAACATCTACTGTACTCAGCTCTATTCTAGCATTTTGTCAAAATAGATTCAAAACTTGTAAAATAAAAACAAAATATTACAGAAACAATCAAAATTTCCTGAGTACTTCACCATAGTAGTTCTTCCATTTTTTAAATGCAGTCATCTTTCCACAAATATTTGTGTATGTGTATTGTTATATATGTACACAAAATAACAATTATGCTTTTAACATTTTATACATAGTAAATTATATATATAAATTTGCTTTTATATTAACATTATGTTTTGGAAATTACTCATTTTTATACAATTTTTATGGTAATTAACCCGAGTTTCTATAAGAAACAATACTCAGCATAATAAGATAAAAGTTAATTTCTTCCTCAGGTAAGGTCCAATGTTGTTTACTTGTTTAAACTCTGAGTAGATTTTCTCCAAGAACTGACAGGGATCACAGCTTCTTCCATCATGTGACTCTTCTATCTGTTACTTCTGCTTTCTCTAGCTTCACTGAAGTGGGAGAAGGAGAAAAGAATGAAAAGCACACAATTTATTTAGCCATCTTGGCCAAAAAGTAACCCCAAACTGTTTTTTCTTGACATTCTATTGCACTGAACATGTCACAGTCACACTGACTTCAAGGAAGACACTGAGTTGTAAAAATGACAATAAATGGTTTCAGAGCATTAGTCAGGAAATGTTGCCATGAATTGTGGCTTCAATTTATAGAGGTCTGTCTGCTATTTATCAACATACTATTATTAGGCATTGGTTAGTTTTGCAACATTTTTACTCTCTCTGGTTAAAAGTAGAAAAGTACTCTCTCTCATAAAGTAGAAAAGCTTATTTATTCATTCCATTCTTCATTTGATCTCCTGCAATCTACCAGGATTTTTTTTTTTTTTGCCATATTCTATCCCAGATAATTTTCCTAAAGGACACACAATAGCAGAGAAAATTTATATCCAGCTACCTATAGAACTATGGGGGAAATGTTCCAATAGACGTTTTAAGCACTGCTAAAAAGCCTGGAGTATTAGGGAGAATTACATCTTGACTTTTTCAAGGATGAGATGGACAGAGAAGTGCTGCAGTGATAGAATCCAACATGAAAGTCTTGCTTCTGTTTATACAGAAAATGGGAAGAGTTCAGCATTAATTAAATATCAAGTACAGGGTGATGAAGTGCAATGAAAGTAAAACAATTTAAATAATATAGATGAAAAGGTTGTGCATGCAGATACAGCATGTGGCCTTCAATGAAATATGCTCTGGGTTGCAAAAGTCAGAGTCTTTGAAAACACTTCACATTTTGCCCTATAAAAATTCACATTCCTGATTACCAATTGACAAGCCAAGCCTATTATTTCTAGTATGATTCCACATTGTTAAAAATTTTCAAACTCTTTAATAATGGTTTAATAGAAATTTTTAGAAAATCATGATCAATTCAAGCCACTTGAATTGACCGCTAAGGTAACATAGTGACATTCAATAAATTACAAAACTGCTCAACGGTTTTCTGAAGAAAAGGAAAGCCAAATTCAGAAATTTACCTTTTTCTAGGTGACAAAATTTCTATTATGCAGGCAATTTGATGAACCAAAAGATGTTTCTTGGTTGATGTGAGAATAGAGTCAGTTTTTAAATCAGGTGTTAAAATAGCTGACCTGTTATTATTAGAAAATTTAAATCTTAATAAATAGCATGTTCAGTTTTAAAAGCAAGATTGAGAAATACCAGAATTAGTACAATTTTTGACTGGAGGAAGATGTCTGGAAAGAGTAATGACTGAAATTAACTCATCTTGAATGAAATTCTAGGTCTGCAATTTACTAGAAGTGTGGTCTTCTGCATGTCATATAGCTTCTATATAGCTCACTATTTCTCACCTTAAAAAGAGACTGTTAGGTCAGACTCTTAAATTCCCTGCTGGTGTTAACCTCCAGTGAATCTAAAAGGAGTATTTGGCATCATGCTCTAGATATGACATAATAGTAAGAGAAAAGTTTTACGACTCTGGCAACTATTTGATATTATACACATCTTCAATGATACTTTCATAACTATGATGCTTTGCTGATGGTTGCATTATTCATGCATTTACTCAAAATTCTAGGAGAATTGTACTGTGAAAACCACTGTAGGAATATACCTAAGGGCTAAATACAAAGAAATAAATAAGAAGCAACTAGACACAAAGAGTAATATGAATATGTAAAATAGAAAAGAATAAATGTAAATAGCAAAAAATAAAACACTGTCAGTTCAGTTCAGTTCATTTCAGTCGCTGAGTCATGTCCAACTCTTTGCAACCCCATGGACTGCAGCATGCCAGGCCTCCTTGTCCATCACCAACTCCCAGAGTTTACTCAAACTCATGCCCACTGAGTTGGTGATGACATCCAACCATCTCATCCTCTGTCGTTCCCTTTTCCTCCCACCTTCAATTTTTCCCAGCATCAGGGTCTTTTTCAAGGAGTCAGTTCTTTGCATCAGGTGGCCAAAGTTTTGGGGTTTCAGCTTCAGTGTCAGTCCTTCCAATGAATATTCAGGACTGATTTTCTTTGGAATGGACTGGATGGATCTCTTGCAGTCCAAGGGACTCTCAAGAGTCTTCTCCAGCACCACAGTTCAAAAACATCAATTCTTTGGCACTCAGCTCTCTTTATACTCCAACTCTCACATCCATACATGACTACTGGAAAAATCATAGCTTTGACTAGAGGGACATTGGTTGGCAAAGTAATGTCTCTGCTTTTTAATATGCTGTCTAGGTTGATCATAACTTTTCTTCCATGGAGCAAGCGTCTTTTAATTTCATGGCTGCAGTCACCATCTGCAGTGATTTTGGAGCCCAAGAAAATCAATTCTCTTGCTGTTTCCATTGTTTCCCCATCTATTTGCCAGGAAGTGATGGGACCAGATGCCATCATCTTAATTTTTTGAATGATCCAATTTAGTCTGTCCCAAACCAACTTATGACAAAACACCCATTCCCAAATTTTCCTTCCACACCTTCCCTGTGTTGGATAATGGCAACTCTTCCATCCTCTCAGCTCAAAGACTTTGGAGTCATCCTTAATTCCTCTCTTTCCCCCACACAACATATCTAATCTGTCAGAAAGTTCTGTTAACTCTAGCTTCAAAATGTATCCAGAATATGACCACTTATCACCACCACTACTACCATCTATTTTCCACCTGGATTAGTGATGCACTTCCTTCCACCCTTGCCCACCAGATGTCTACATTCCAGAGTAGCTAGAGCGATTTCATTAAAAAGCAAATCAGACTATGTTATTCTCCATATCAGATTCTTCCACTGACTTTCTGTCTTCTATAACTCATGTCCTGTTGCTTTTTCTGCCTCACATTCTGCTCTAATGGCTCTGGCCTCCTTAAACATACTCAGTACTTTTTTACTTCAGTATCTTTACACTGGCTATTCTCTGTTGGAAATATTTCTCCTCTCTAGATTTACATCTGGCTCGCTCCATCTCTATCTATAGCTCTCTACCCAAATGTCATCTTTTCAATGTGATCTTCCTTGACCACTATTTCTAAAGTCTCAGCAAACACTCCCCCTCCCAAATTTTCATTTCCTAGTTTACTGTTTTTCCTCCTGTAACTGTCTACATATACAGTATACTGTATATTTGCTTTTTTTTTTTTTGCTTATGATCCATTTTCCTCACCAGAATATAAATGTTAAAATAGCTAAGATGTATTTTTATCTATTCAGAGTTGTACACCCTGTATTTAGAATAATACTCTTGGATCATATTAGACAGTCAAGAAATATTATTGAATTTATTTTTTTATCCATTCATTTAGCAAATATGTATTCAGCAAATATGTATATATATATATATTTCATGCAGACAAGATTCTAGATAAGGGATATACATTGATGAATTAAAGAAAAAGCTTCTTTTCCTCAGAGAGTGGTACTGTAAGAATGGGCATCATAGAAATGAACACAGAAATCTCAGCCACAATACTGGGCCATGTGAACATAGAGGAAATGTTGAAATCCACCAGTAATAGCAGATACCCTAATGAAGTTGGAAATGGAAAGAATTCATGGCAGCTCACAAGTGTGGCCGTATTTTCAGTTCCTCTGCAGGTGCGTAGATCTTCAAACACGTGCAGGCTTATCTCACTGTGTCTTACCCTCACTATTACTCAACTACTATTTCAGGTACTGCTCATCTTTTACCTGTCTGTCTACCAACTTCTGGAAGTTTCACTACCTATGCTCCACCTTTTCTCCATCAAAAGCAGCGAATGATACTGGTTTTGGATTTTGACTTTATAAGCTTGAATCCTGGCTCTGTCATATCTAAGCTATGTGACCAACAGCAAGTTGCTTTTCCCATCAAAAAAAGTCTGAAAAATGAAGACAGTTTTACCAGAGTTTAAAGATGTCAGGTATAAATGACTTAATAAAAGACTTACCACAGTGCCAGACACATAGTAAGCATTAAATACATTGTAAGTTGATTTTAATTCATAATTTTTAAAATGAACCTTATTCAAAATATCTACTCCTTCCTATTTCATCACAACCAGTCAATGTCACAGCACCTTCTCTAATTCATAAGTGTTTAATTTCTGTACCTTTTGCCTATAGCTTCATAACAAATTCATAACAATTGGTTTCAATTTCACTGCATTTAACTTCAAAATTAAATAATTTGTTTTATTCATTTATTTGCATATCGCTTAATTTTATGTCTTAATTGCCTTATATTATACTGATGTTTTTCTTTGCTGTAGTAATCCTTAGGTAATTTTTGCCTAAAGGATTTGTAGGGGGCAAAATTATCAGTCTTTTTATGTCTAAAAACAAGTTTATATTCTCAGCACAGCTGAACCCTAGTTTGTGAGAGTACAGAATTAGCACTTGAAAATCATTTTTGTTCAAAGTTGTAAAAACATTGCTTCATTGATTTATGGTACTAAATTTGTTGATAATAATTTCAGATGTACAGGTTAATAAACTTCGTTTTTATCTTATCAATTAAGAATATCTGTTACTAAATTTGCTGTTACGAATGACAAGTTATTCTCTTTTCTATGGAAATAATATTGTTTTTCTTAAGACAGTTTTACATTTACCCAAGATGTTCCGAAAATTCACCAGAATATGACTAATTAATACTGTTTAACATTTAATAAGCTTGTTCAATCTTAAAACAAGTAATTTTTCTCACTTCTAGGACATTGCTCTTTCTTTAACTATTTGTTGCTCTCCTTTTTCTCTATTCATTTCTTATGTAACTTCTGACTCTCTTTTCAATGATTCTTTTGTCTTTTTGCAAGGCAGTCTTGATAATTGCCTGATTATATTATCTAGTTCACTAACAAAATCTTCAGTTGTGTCATTCATCTATCAAATTTTCTTTTAAAATTTGAAATTACATTTCAAATTCCTAGAACCTCAGTTTTTGTTGTTGTTATCGTTGTTACTGTAGATGTTCGTTTTCACCTAACAGTTTATTCATTTTATTGGTATTCTGTCTATACTGAAAACTTCTCAAGCTATTATATTATAGTCTTACTGTCCACTAGGATTTAGTTTTCTGCTTATGGAATTTATTCCTTTTCCTTCATGATGTTGATTTCTTTAAGGATGGGCTTCCCTTTGATTATCTGTCCACAGTTATATGTGAGGGTCCATATTAAACAGTCTTTCATTTCTGAAACCAACATTAGAACTGTTTCATGTATATAGTTAGCACGTTTCTGATTACAGGAGGTGAAGGAGCCCTGCAACCTCCAAATACCCATCCTACATTCATTCAGTTTTAGCACAGAGTTGAAGAAATTTTTTGACTGAAGAAATCATTTGTTGCTTAAAATGTTGAATGATTTAGACTTTATCTCCTAGAGGGAAGGAGTGAATGTAAAAGTGAAAGTCACTCAGTTGTGTCCGAGTCTTTGTGATCCTATGGACTATCTAGTCCATGGAATTCTCCAGGCCAGCATACTGGAGTGGCTAGCCGTTCCCTCCTCCAGGGGATCTTCCCAACCCAGGGATCAAACCCAGGTCTCCCACATTGCAGGCAGATTCTTTACCAGCTAAGCCACCAGGGAAGCCCACGAGGGAGGGAGGGGTGTTGTAATTTTTTTTTTTCCACTCAGAAAATGATCCTTTAATTCACAAATGACACTGTCAATATATCATTTGATGATTAGCTCAAATGTCTAGATTTTCCCAATTTTCCTTCAAATTCCTCTTAAAATAATTGGAAGAATCTTGATAGTAACAAAATAAAAATGATAGGTTAGTTATGTTTTGATCTCCATTTAGTAATGGCGAGTGTATTTAATATGGGGCAGAAAAATAGCTTTATTTTCTAACCATATCTCCTTTTTTTTCTGGTCTCTTCTTCCTTGCTTCATTAATCCTCTTGTCACTCCACTCACTCCACTCAATGTTCAAATTATCCCTGAAATATTACCAGTTTCTTTACTGCCATAAGTTGTATAACTTGAAGCCTTTGCTTTTGTTTTCCACCTGCCCTAACTTCTCCCAAGTGCTTAACTCTGTGAATTCAAGGTCTAGCAGAAAGTTTCAACTTCTTTGATGTGTCTTCCCTAACACTACAGGGTAGTATGAAATGCTCTTTTCTCATTTATAGCATTTTTGATATTATATACTGGTAATTCATATGTGTTTAACTTGTTAGTTTTTTATCTTGTATCGTATGAAAGAATGAACCTTGACACTATACATTTAGGTGGAAAATTGTTCACCTGGATAATAACCTCGCTATTTATAACCCTTTTGTCCTTCAGTTAATTCCAGATACATTTAACCTATGAAATAAGTAAGATGAAAAGTATAAATAGTTCCTACTAAAAAAAAAAAACCTGTAAAATCTCTACATATAGCAAAATTATGAATGACAACATTTTTAAATGATAGTTTACTATAAGGTAATATCTCCCTGGTAACAACTTAATAGTAATTCTTTTTGACCTTCTTCTACCCACAGACCCACATGCCAAGCACTCAACATGCCAAGCACTTCTAGCTGACACTTTACAATATACCACTTGGGGAGCACAGGTCTGTGGTGCTTAAAGAAAAAAATGTCTCTAATTCTGGCTTGTTCTAAAAATTTAAATCACTCATAACATAGAATAAACCCAAAGTGCATTTACATAGCAGAATTTGCCAAAAAAAAAAAAATCATGTAATTATATCAACAGGTTAAAAAAAGCAGTTTACAGTGGCCACATTTTTTTCATAATTAATAGTGTGCTGGTAAAAAGTAGTATGGAGGGCTTCCCAGGGAACACAGTGGTAAAGAATCCGACTGCCAATACAGGAGGCACAAGAGATGTGGGTTCAATCCCTGGGTTCAGAAGGTCCCCTGGAGAAAGAAATGGCAACCCACTGCTGTATTCTTGCCTAGAAAATTCCATGGACAGAGGAGCCTGGTGGGCTACAGTTCATGGAGCTGCAGAACTAGACACAACTGAGGAGCTAAGCTGTCGTCAGACTACCTAAATTTGAATCCCGTCTCTATCGTTTCATTGTTTGACCTTGGATATATTAATGAACTTTCTCTGCCTCAGTTACTTTATCTGTAAAATAGAACTAATCATAGTATTACTACCCCAGAAGAGTACCTAAAATCATGGAAAATGTCCAGTGTTTAAAATAGGATTGGTAAGTAATAACCCTATAAAACTGTTTAACTATTCTTATTAAGCATATAAAATTAGTGTTTTAAACAAAATCAGTAACTTAGAATAGCTCTAATAATAAGATTTTTTAAGACAAGAAGTCATATATTTGAGTAGAATTCCTTTTAAAACAAGAAAGGAATACCCTTAGAGTATTCCACTCTCAATACTGGAAATAGTAGAAATATTGGCAATCTGAGAAGAAATTTTTTAAAAGTATAAGTGTAATAAAAGGGTAAAATATTAATTTATTTATAATAGCATAATTTATAGAATTGTTAGGACATGATTAAAAAGTAAAATGAAAACAAGATAAAAATATACCTGACTGTATCACATGATATAAGATTTATTTTCAGAAGTCCACATTATAATATATAAATAAGAACAGTGAAAAATACAAAGTAGAAAAAAAGACATTTTTCATATTAGCAGCTAGAAATCTGTTAAATAACTGGCTACTAATATAGCGTGAAACACAGACATTTTATAAGACAATAATAAACTTTTACAGAATAAATTCATATGCAAAAATGAAATGAGACCATCTGCATTAGCACAGATAAAAATGATACTTGTTAGTTAATAGGTTTATTGTAATAACAATGTTACACAGATTTTATAATCTTAATAAGTTGATATGTCAATCTACAAAATAAAGTGTGAATGCATAGCAAGGGATATATATTTCATTAATAGTGTGACTACCTTATTATTGTTGTTCAGTCACTAAATCGTGTCCAACTCTCTGCAGTCCCAAGGACTGCAACATCCCAAGCTTCCTTGTCCTTGACTGCCTCCCAGGGTTTGCTCAAACTTATGTCCATTGAGTCAGTGATGCCATTTAATCATGCTTTAGAGCATGATGTACTCAGCATATAAGTTAAATAAGCAGGGTGACAATATATAGCCTTGTTGTACTCCTTTCCCAAATTTGAACCAGTCTGTTGTTGCATGTCTGGTTCTAAGTTTTGCTTTTTGACATGCCTACAGGTTTCTTAGGAGACGGGTAAGGTGGTTAGTCTGGTATTCCCATCTCTTTAAGAATTTTCTACTGTTTGCTGTGATCCATATACTCAAAGGCTTCAGAATAATAAAGAGCAAAACATATTTTATAATCTTAATAAATTGGGCTTCCCTGATAGCTCAGTTGGTAAAGAATCTGCCTGCAATGCAAGAGACCCCAGTTTGATTCCTGGGTCAGGGAGACCCTCTAGAGAAGGGTTAGGCTACCCACCCCAGTATTCTTAGGCTTCGCTTGTGGCTTAGCTGGTAAAGAATCCACCTGCAATGCAGGACACCTGGGTTCGATCCCTGGGTTGGGAAGATCCCCTGGAGAAGGGAAAGGCTACCCATTCCAGCATTCTGGCCTGGAGAATTCCATGGGCTGTATAGTCCATGGGATCACGAAGGATCACAAAAGAAAGTGTGAATGCATAAAAAAGGATATACATTTCATTAACAGTATGACTACCTTATAATTGTTTTTCAGTCACCAAATCGTGTCCAATTCTTTGCAGTCCCATGGACTATAACATTACTTGTTGCAGTCCCCTGCAGGGCTCCTTAGTTGTCCTTAACTGCCTCCCAGGGTTTGCACAATCTCATGTCCATTGAGTTGGTGATGCCACTCAATTATCTCCGGATCATAATGTACTCTGCATATAAGTTAAATAAACAGGGTAACAATATATACAGCCTTGCCGTACTTCTTTCCCAAATCTGAACCAGTCCATTGTTTCATGTCTGATTCTAAGTGTTGCTTTTTGACTTGCCTACAGGTTTCTCAGGAGACAGGTAAGGTGGTTGGTCTGGTATTCCCATCTCTTTAAGAATTTTCTACAGTTTGTGGTGGTCCACACATTCAAAGCCTTCAGCATAATAACAAAGTAAAACATTTTATAATCTTAATAAATTAATGTTACTTAACCTACAAAATAAAGTGTGAAAGCATAAAAAGGATATATATTTCAAAGGCAGTGTGTCTACCTTAGCAAACCTTACTAATAATGATTGTGATAAAAATATATCATAAATGAAAATTTGGACCCTTTCACCAGTTGTTAAGATGAGAAAAATCTGGGACAACAGTGTACGTCATGGTGATTTGCTGTTGTTACTCTTTAGTCACTTAGTTGTGTCCACCTCTTAGCGAACCCATAGACTGCAGCACGCCAGGCTGCTCTTGTCCTTCACTATATTCTGGAGTTTGCTCAGACTCATATCCCTTGAGTCAGTGATGCCATCCAACCATCTCATCCCATGTTACCCCCTTCTCCTCCCGCCCTCCTAGCATCAGAGTCTTTTCCAATGAATCGCCTCTTTGCATCAGGTGACCAATGTATTGGAGCTTCCTCCTCAGCATCAGTGCCAATGAACATTAAGGGTTGAATTTTCTTTAGGATTGACTGGTTTGATCTTCTTGCTCTCCAAGGGACTCTCAAGAGTCTTTTCCAGCACCACAGTTTGAAAGCATCAATTTTTTGGTGCTCAGCCTTCTTTATAATTCAACTCTCACAACCATACATAACTACTGAAAAAATCATAGCTTTGACCTTTTTGACTATAAGGACTTTTGTCAGCAAAATGATGTCTCTGCTTTTTATTTTCCTGTCTAGGTTTGTCATAGCTTTTTTTCCAAGGAGGAAGTGTCTTTTAATTTCATAGCTGCATTATAGATAATAGTCATTGCATATATAATAATAATCAATATAGATAATAATCATTATCGATGATAATCATCCAATAATCATTGAAATCTAAGAGATTATATTTTAAGTGTTTTCATTACACCTACACACAAAAAGGTAAGTATGTGAGATGATGGCTATAACAACTTGGTTGTGGTAAGCATTTCACAATGTAGACATATATTAAATAATTATTAAATATTGAAATTGAATGTGATATATGCATGCTGCTGCTGCTGCTAAGTCACTTCAGTCATGTCTGACTCTGTGCGACCCCATAGACGGCAGCCCACCAGGCTCCCCTGTCCCTGGGATTCTCCAGGCAAGAACACTGGAGTGGGCTGCCATTTCCTTCTCCAGATATATGCATAATAAGTTAATATATTATATATGATACATGTGTGTGTTTGTGCTTAGTCACTTAGTCATGTCTGACTCTTGGCAACCCCATGGACTGCCAGACTCCTTTGTTCATGGGATTCTCTAGGCAAGAATACAGGAGTGGGTAGCCATTCCCTTCCCCAGGGTATTATATGATATATACATATTATATATATATGTACACACATTAGGATAAATCAGAAACACTGATTAATTAAACAGAATGCAAATTCCACAGGTAGATTCAGAAAATTGCATATTGTATGACAATATTACAAACTGTCCTTTGAGATAGATTGTGGTGATTCTGCCCCCAAAGTGTATGAAATTATATTTCTCCAAAACATTCATGATAATTGAGGCTAAATCTTTTTTAAAATAGCAAACTAGTGAATTAAAATAGTACTTCATATATTTTTAAAAATTGCATTAATTTAGTTATTACCAAGGTTGATGTTTTTTAATATTACTTTTGAAACTTTCTTTTGTGAGAGTCCTGTTAAAATCGTTTGCCCATTTACTTATTAGGTTTATTTCTTTCCCTTATTGATGTGGTTTCAATATTTTAATAATATATGTTGCAGATATATCTTCCCAATTCATTACTTATTAGTCTTAATGAATTTTTATAGAATATTTTAAATACCTTGAAATATAGAGAGAGCAGAATCATATCTATATATATATCTCATGTTTTAATTAATTTGCTTAAGATTTTTTTTCTTGGATTAAGTATTATAGATAGAGTTGAAGCATGTTTTATATTCTAAAACTTGGTACCCTTCCTATTTTGTTATTTATCTTTACAGTATCTATTATCCAAAATCTGTATTATATGCATGCTGCTGCTGCTGCTAAGTCACTTCAGTTGTGTTCGACTCTCTGGGACCCCAGAGAAGGCAGCCCACCAGGCTCCCCCGTCCCTGGGATTCTCCAGGCAAGAACACTGGAGTGGGTTGCCATTTCCTTCTCCAATGTGTGAAAGCGAAAGTGAAGTTGTGTCTGGCTCTTAGTGATCCCATGGACTGCAGCCCACCAGGCTCCTCCATCCATGGGATTTTCCAGGCAAGAGTACTGGAGTGAGGTGCCATAAAGTAATATATATTCTGATTTTTTCACTTAATGTTTTTAACTTTACTTAACGCTGTCAATTTGTTTCATTCCATATCTAGCTCTTTTTATTTTGTCTTGTTTTTGCTTAATGCTTTATGCTGGGATTTATCTGTGTAATAGCATATAGATTTTTTATATATTGAGTGTTTTATTGTATTATATAACTATATATTTATTCTGAATAGATAAATATTTAGGTTGCTGCCAGTTTCGTACTATTAAAAGCCACACTGCAATCAACATTCTTAGACTGCATGAATATATCTCTAGGGTGTGTTCCTAGTGCTGGAAATTCTGAGCCAAATGGTTTGTGCATCTTTGACTTTATGAGACATGCACAGATTTCTTTATAAAGTATTCAGGTCCATTTATATCCCTCCTGAAAGTACTTATATGAGCATCTCTAACTAATATTTGACATTCTTAAGTTTTTCATACCTGATATATTTAGAATGGTATATCATTGTTTTAGGGCTTCCCTGGTAGCTCAGTTGGCAAAGAATTCACTTGCGATGCAGCAGACCCTGGTTCGATCCCTGGATCAGGAAGATCTGTGGAGGAGATAGCAACCCACTCCAATATTCTTGCCTGGAGAATCACATGGACAGAGGAGCCCGGTGGGCTACAGTCTATGGGGTCACAAAGAGTCAGACAACACTCAGAGACTAAACCACCACCACCACATTATTGCTTTATTAGCAATCCCTCATTTAGAGAGGCTCTTTGTCTTTTTTATTCTTTCTTTCTTTCTCTTTTATTGACTTATAGAAAACTTTTCTTTTTTTGATAATTTCTTCATACTAATTTTTGGCAATTAAATTTGCTGAAAATACTTTTTGGTTGACTTTTCACTATATTAAATGATCTTTTAATTTAAAGGTTACATTTTCTGTAGTTATCATTACTAGTCTTTCCTTTTATAATTTATATTATACTTTCATTTATCTTTAAATCTTTGTGCTCAAGTGCTCAGTCGTTAGCACTCTTCGTGACCCATGGACTATAGCCTTCTGGGTTCTGCTGTCCATGGAATTTTCCAGGCAAGAATACTGGAGTGGGTTGCCATTTCCTCCTCCAGCAGATCTTCCCAACCTAGGGATCAAACCCATGTCTCCTGAGTCTCTTGCACTGGCAGGCAGATTCTTTTACCACTGAGCCACCTGGGAAGCCCCTTTTAAGTCTTTCCCTGAATCCAAATCGTAAATATATTTCTTATTAGGTTTTTCTAAAGTTTTGGTTTTATATTTCAGTTATGTATCCACCTGTAATACATTTTTGTGCATGCAATAATGTAAAGGTTTACTTTTTTCCCCCTTTATGAATAATAAATTGTCCCCATAGCATTTATTGAATATCTCATCCTTTCCTATCTTCCCTAAAATAGAAGAATATTTTATGCTATTTATTTGGCTGTGCTATTTTCTGTTTTACTATATCTAAATGAATTTCAGACTCAACAGAAACTGTTTTAATTTCAATGTCTCAAAGATCTTGATATCTCAAAGCCAAGTGCTCCCATATACTTCTTTTTCTCTTCCAAATTTTGTCTTTTTTTTCACTCTTTACTCTTACATTTTTCACTCTTTACTCTTGCATTTATATTTTAGAACTGATGTCTTAATTTTCATAATAAATGTAGGAGTTTCAATTCAAATTGATTATATTTCTTATATTGGATAGAATTAATATCTTTATAATATTGACTTTCCCCAGTCACATAGTTTTCATTTAGCTAGGTCTCATGTCCTTCAAAAATATTATATAGATTCTCTACAAAGCTCTTACACTTTTTTCTGTTATTCCTAGATACACTAGAATTTTTCCTATTATTGTAATAGAATGTTTCCCATTTTATGTGTCTTTTTGGTAGGAGTTACGTACAGGAATACTACTAATATGTACTTAACGTTATTCAATTTTGAAATTAGAAGTCTCGTTTAACTCACTGTATTCTTATATGTTTGGAGACCTCATTGGATTTTTCTCTCTAGATAAATGTAACATATGGATATAAGGATAGCTTAATTTCTTCCTTTTTTATTCTTTTAAAAAATTATTGTCTCATTGCAATATCACACTTCTACTATAATTAGATTGCAATATCATACCTCTATATAATTAAGTAGTCCTACACTTCAACTGAAGTACCTCATAAGTATCATGATTAATTACTTTACAAGTATATGTTTTAAAAATAACTCTAAAATGATATATTCAGCTCTATCAACATTTTCGTTTAATTGTTCAGCTTTTGTAAGCATACATCAAGAGAAAAGATGTTTAGTAATCATTTTGTAAATACTGAATTATTATATTATAGGTACTTATCCATTATTTTTGACCTTTTGGCAAATATTGCTAAATAAAATCCTAGTTATTATTCAAAAATAATGATTGAGGTTTATAACCAACCGGAAAACATATATCCCAGTAAAAGCTATATAAATTTAAAAAATATAGCAAACATCTAACCAATAACATCTTTTACAAATTGAATTTGACTACCAAGGATAACAATTTGCAACTTCCAATAGATGAGTCAGTTAACAAATTCCATGTGGAAGGAGACTCTGTATGCTCTTTTCTGCTGTTGTACCACCAGTATAGAGTGTGACACAGTAAATGTTCAATAAATATTTGAGGAATAAATGAATGAAATAAACTCTCCATATATTTTATTTTCTCCAGTACAGCTTTTGCAAAGAGTTGTGCAGCACAGAGAGGTTCTATGCTTCAACAAAGACCTGTAGCATAAACAGATCTTTTCCTTTACCCATTAAAAGCAGAGCCACATGGATTAAAAAAAGGTAGAGGACATACTTTTAAGTCAATTAAGAAAATTTATTGAGTTAATGCTGGTCCCAGAAGAAAAGGCCATAGTGTTTAAAGTTGTCATGAGCCTCAAAGAAAAAAATGAAATTAATGTATACATTGAATGTCAAGATCTACACATATGTAAATGTATGTATCATTGTTTAGGACACTTTCAAAAGTCTTCAGATCCTGACCTTCACAACTGCCTGATGATTATATTATATTTCTGAAAACTTGTACTGGTCTATCACCTCCTCTCTATGCTAAACACTATCTGACTTCATTTCTTTTTGCTTGGTGTTACTGTAATAATTCTTCTTCCTTGTTTTCAGTATCTCTGGTTCTTTCTCTTGGGATCTATGCTTCATAGAATACAGCAGATAGGTCCATAGATTCGGAGTTAAAATGCTGATTTCATCATTTATTAACAGTTTGATTAAACTAGTTACATTATCTTGATTTGTTCTTAGTATCATCTATAAAATTATAATAATAGTAATATCTAATAATAGTAATAGTAATAACATCTGGATTACTACCAGGTTTAAATGAAATCATCTATGTAATGTGCATGATAACCAGCAAATAGTCCACAACTGATGAAGGTTAATCACTCTTCCCATGTTTATTCTATCAGAACATTCTAAAACCTAAATCTGACCCTGATCATTGCTACTTAAAACTCTCAGTGATTTCCAGAAGCTTAAAAGTGCATAGTGGAGAATGTACCTTTCCCTGTAGTCTAGCCTTGGTTTCCCTTTGCACCCTCACCACCCTCAGGTCCTCCCTCCCTCCCTCCCTCCAGCCTTTTATATTCTGCTCAGTCATTTCAGGGTTCAGCTACTTAAGCAGACCACAGGCTTTCAGGTCTCATAGTCTGTCAAAGTCTTTCAAGTCTCTTTGGGATATTCTCTTCCCTCCTTCTGGAATTACCCTCTTTCTCTGCTCTGGCAAAATACTTCTTTCTCCAGAAACCCTACCTACCTCACTTTGGTAGAATTAACAATCCTCTTGCCACTATGTAAACTATATGAGATATATTGAATTTACATATATTTACATCCATCTTCCCCAACAGCCTGTGAATTTCCCAACGTCAGAAATCCTTTTAAAGTTGTCTTTGAGTCCCAGAATTCCTAGAACATAGCAAAAGATTTAATATATGAATAAATGCCTAGCGAAGGGATTCCTGCCTAACATATGCTCAGTGACTTTTATCGAATTGTATTGACCGAACCCCAATCTACTAGTAAACAGAGGTTAGACCCTCTCGGTGTTTCAGGGTCCTATTTTGGGTTACTGACACAAGCTTAACACTTGGCAATAAAAAAATATATTTTCTTTACTAGAACCTAGAAGAAAATGCGACCAATGACTCTGGAAAAAGAATTTCCTGTCCAAGGTGCTGCCTCATGGCCGGCTTCTCTCACCTCTCTTGCCTGGTGAGACACGAAAGGGGGAGGGAAGACAAGTGGGGAGAGCAACTGCAAAAGTCGACCAGCTCCTCTTCCTCCTCCTGGAAAAGAGAAAGAGGACACTAAGCCAGACATCCTAAGAAGCCTTTCAAGAGAACCTGAACAAATAAGCCTGAGTTTCTTTCTCTGGCTCTCCCTCTCCACTTCGTCCCCTTTACTCCCCTCACCCCATCACTCACACACACGCACACAGAGAACCACCTCGCCTCCAGACGCCCAGTTCTAAGATTACCGTGACTGTCAACGAAATATGCCAATCACAGGCAGCCTAAACCAGATCCCTGGGAATTGAGTAAAAAAAAAAACCGGTTTGGAGGCAGAAAGGAAATGAACATAGCAACCTCCAATGCACAAAGAGAGATTCCTATTCATATGCACGTAGGATCCGAAGCAAAGAAACAGCAGGATATCTTTTACTATCGGAGAACGCGGAGCACCACAAACAGGAACTTTAAAGGAATTGAAATCTGTTGCCTGTTCCACTAGGAATATTGTTTGCAAGGCACAAGGTGTCTTTTGGTAGTGAGCACCCTCTGCGCATGCGCAGGTCCATTCGGGAATTACTGCCCTGCCGCCGACTAAGTTGCATTCCTTGAATCTTCGCAGAAAAGACAATTCTTTAATCAGAGTTAGTAATGTGGACAGTACAAAATCGAGAGAGTTTGGGGCTTCTCTCTTTCCCTGTGATGATTGCCATGGTCTGTTGTGCACACAGGTGAGCAGCTGTTGTTGAATGTCTCTTTTTTTTCCCTAGGTGTTTTCTTTTCACATGCTTGCTGGATCATGTAGCTCGTTATTTAGGAGGGGTGGGGGGTGTAGGTGTGCCTGCCTATTTTTATGTCTGGTTGCAGTTTGTGCTCATTCTAAATCCGGTCCCTACTTCTTCCCTTCAGCGCCAACGAGCCCAGCAACATGTCATACGTGAAAGAGACAGTGGACAGATTGCTTAAAGGATATGACATTCGCTTGCGGCCGGACTTTGGAGGTAATGCTTCATCTTTTTTTTTTTTTTTCAACCTGTAACCCATATCTTGTTCTCCTTTCCTGTCGAAGATACATGTCAAAAAAATTAGAAGGAGAAGCGTGTCATTTTCATAAGCGTGCACTACGCCCTATGCTCTGGCCAAACACGCGCGCGCGCGCACACACACTCACATTCACACACACGCCGGACCCCTAGGCTCAGGTGGAGGAACCCCAGGCAAAGCCGACCTTTCGCGGCTCCACACACCCTCTGCATAGTCACTGCATCATGCGTGTGCCCACACCTGTTCTCTCAGGCTGTACCCTGCAACGGGGTGGAGGGATGGGGGTGGTGGGAACCCATTCAGAATGTAGTAAGCGCAGGGAAGCCCTCTGCCCCTCCCCAGCCTGTGGCCGCTCTGAGATTGTGTCCACAATGTGCCCCTGTCCCCCGCAGGGCCCCCCGTGGATGTCGGGATGAGGATCGATGTCGCCAGCATAGACATGGTCTCCGAAGTGAACATGGTGAGTGGCCCCGCTACTGGCCCGGCGGCCGCGCTTACGCAGATGCGAAACGGACCGGTCCCCGTGCCCTCTGCGTTTGGTTGGCGGTCACCTCGCCCCGGCCCAGGGATCCCGCTCCAAGCGCGCTCCCTACTCTGGCACACACGCCCTGCTGGCCCTGGTTTGTATTTTCAACACACACACGAGCTACTGCGGGTGTTCAGGAGGAAACGTGCTCCGCACTATTTGGGAAAGGACGGGTGACTGTGGCGCCGGCGGAGCGGGTGGGGCGGAGTCAGCGGTACTTTCGCTGGGTTTCCTTGGGTGTTGCGAGGCGCAGGGCACCATCTGCCGGCAGCCGGGTGGCCTGCACCCGCGGGCCCCCGCACCGTGGTCCGCAGCCACCTCCTCGCCAGTCGCGATCCCCGCAGCGGACAAGCCAGACCCCCCAGGGCCCGCCACCAAGCACCCAAGCACAAACATGAGGTTTCCTAGTGTCCTCTCCCTTTCCAGGCCCTCGCACACGGAGTGGCAGGAGCAACAGGCTGAGACCACGGTCCCTGCTGGCTAGCTAACACGAAAGTACTCAAGCCAGCTTCTGGGGAGAGGCTTGTATTGTTCCCACGTGGGGGTTGATGAATTTGTCTTGCTGCATCTTGCGAGCTTAAGTTGAAATCGAACGGTTCGAGTAATTGCTTTGTTTTGCCTTAGACACCGAAGCATGCGGAGGAAAGCCTGATGATCAGTTACGGTGGAAAAGGGAGAGAGCAAGGGAGAGGGCCATAGTAACGTGTAGTGAACCTAGAGCAATCTTCTCATTGCGGAGTTAACATTCTTTTATTTCATATTTCCTCCTTCCTTCTGAAGCTGTTTCAACATCGATTGAAATCATAGTGTCTCTTTCTCTATTGGCTGTTTCCAACCACTGTGGGGTAGCAGTTTTCTAGTTAGAGTTTCTAACTGTTGCTTCTTATAAGGCAGGGGGAAAAGCCTGTTGCTTTTCTAGAACAAACCACACAGCGAACAGCTAGATCTACCTGAGAAAAATGCCATTTTCATTCCACTTACGGGAAAAAAAATGTATTGTGGCAGTGGAAATGTAGATAGCTTTAATAATTTAAAGACTAAAGCCTTGGGAATTTTATCACCGTGAAGCTGTAAAGGCTATAGAGTGATAGGATAAATGAATTGCCAGTTCATTCCATTTCATTACTATTGTGTCATTTTATTTTAGCATGTTAAGGCTTAAGAATTTCTTTTTTTAGGGTATGTCAGGGAAGAAATACATATATTTAAAATATATTGAGTTGGAGTAGATTAAAAAGTGTGACTATTACATTTTGTATTTTATAGTTGTACCTTCCCCTGCTTTAAGTAGCTTATTTTAAACAGTATTTTCATCGGATGGTGGTATTAGAAAGACAATTTTGAAATATCAATGCACAATGAATATTCTCTGACTTGAAAAAGGTTTTTAATAGCCGCATTTATAATATTCTCTCATATACATGTCCCTGCTAGAAAGCACCCCAAAGGAACTATTTACAGACACTGGGGAATGTAATAACATCCGCACATATACAAACCATACCCAATCCATGTCATTGTGACTGGATAAACTAGGCAGTGAATTAGTTTAACAAGCTGTTTGTATCAGGTAGGTAAATGATGAAAATATTTTCCTTTTTGGTCATTTATTTGGCACCTTGTAAGTACCCACACAGATAATTTATAAAATAGGAGAAGATTGGGAAAGCTTAAAAGGCAAACAATGTCTTTGGTAGCGGTCTGCTTTTCAGAGTACTATGCTTTTCAGAATTTTTCAAGTGTGTAATTTTGTTAACTATGTTTACAAACAACTTTTCAGTTTAAAAACAAACAAAACTGAAATGAATAGGAAGTTGCTATTTAACCAAAACAACCACCATAACAAAAAAGGTCTGTATAATCAATTGTTCAGTGGAATTTGTACAGAGGCTCAGAAAAAAAAATATTGAATTTAATTGCTTTACCATTGGAAATAGCTCTTTATTATGGAATAATATTTTAAGAAAATCTATTTATTCACTGTACCATGTGTGTATGTACTTGATTTTTTAAAAATATTCACCCAACAGATAAACCCTTAAAAAATACATTCTACCAAATTACCCATTACCTTTCCACAATGGTGTTAGAGACATGATAGGAAAATAGAAACCACTGAACATAGAAAAATAAACCTTCATTTACTTAATTTTTCTTCTGTCATCAATGACAAAGCATTGAAATTCATAGATTGCAAATAACTCCAAAAAAAAAAAAACAGAAAAATGGAAACAAGGAGGAGTGTACGATCAAGCGTTCTATAGAAACACAATCTGAGTAGTTAGCCCTGATTAAGAGCACTGTCTATGATGTGTTTTGATTTTTAGACAAGACAGTAGAGTTGAAAAGTCAATGAGCAATAAGACTTATTGCTTTTATATTTAGCATGTTTCAGAACCCTAATAGGCAATAACTTCTGAGATTATTTAATAGGGAATTTTCAACAAAATTAACAACAAATAAGAATGGATATTGCATATAATAAAAATAGTTTTAAAGAAAATTCAGATTAAAATCCATTGCTAAAACATTACTCATTTTTATATTTTTTATTCATTACCATTATCACCCACCCATTTCCACAACTGGGAAAATGGCATAACTGTCCATTATATTAATGCTTTTGAAAACTATGTTCTGTTTTGAAAACTAGGTTCTTTTAACTTTTATTCTTTTCATATGCTATACTAAGTGAAATATAATTCCAGATTGGTTTCTAACATTGTCTGTTTTATTAAAGACTAACGTCACAACAAGAGTATTTTTGATTCATGTCCTTCAGGACTTAAAAATATTTTTCCTAAATTTAAAAAAGAGAGAGAGAGTCCTGTTAGTCAAGAAGCT
Source organism: Ovis canadensis (assembly GCF_042477335.2). NCBI lineage: Eukaryota > Metazoa > Chordata > Mammalia > Artiodactyla > Bovidae > Ovis > Ovis canadensis. The sequence goes on from NC_091250.1 coordinate 82,029,812, forward strand.
CTATAATCAAGAATTGTTGGTTTTGAACAGTGAATGGAAAACCTCTGAAGAATAATTCTGATGCAGGGGAAAAAATCTATATTTGAGAGCAAGACTTTTCTTTTCAGGCAAAAATATTATTGATTAAATCAGGAAGGACTTTTTCTTTTGGCATCATGGGATAGATTGTGCTTGTGATAGCAACTACAATACTGTTATTTTCTGAACAGTCATCTTTAAAAAGCTACTGATTTCCATTAAATTAAATTTAATTTAATGTTTTAAATTAAATCTCTAAAACCTTTTTTTTAACAATTTCTGCGAAATTGTATACCTACACACATACACAAATGGCTGATCAAAGAGGAATAAAGAACAGTTGGAACAAAAAGAGACAGTAGCCCTCAGAAACTGCCTTTAAGTAACCACTAACATTTACTAATAGAAGTCCAATAAAACACAGATAATAATAAGCAAGTCTTAGAGCCATTGATTGGAAGGAACATGATATTAAATACCTGTAACAAAAGGTTGAACCCTTGTATTTGATTCCAATGACTAGCGGTTCCTTCTTATTAAAGAGGTAGCTCCTAATCATCAAAGAGGAGCTTCAACCACACAACTCTCTGTCTCCCATTGAAAGACATGGTGGTCTGAGAGTGGCCACCCCCAGAAGATTTGACATCTATTGAGCTCTAATCCAATGTAGGTCTCAACCCAAGCTGTTCCCAGAGTTGGATACCTATTGTGTGTTCATTGCTTCCTTCCTTCATACATACATAGATGCCACAGTGAATGCTCTTATAGGCATTAAAATTGACATAAGAACACCTTCTCAAAAAGCTAAAATGAGTTTAATTGTCTAAAGAATACCCCAGAGAAAAACAAATCTTTATTATGAAATACCCTCTATTGTTAAATCCCACTTATTTTAACAGTTGATTCCAGACGTTTCTGGTATACACTTTATTTATGTCTCACTTATGTCTAGTTACCACCCTCCTGATGATACCCAACAGTAACCACCTATCAGAAATCTCCCTCCCCCATTTCTCTAAGCCAGTGATTCTCATTCTTTAATGTTTATCTGAACCATTCTGGGATCTCAAAATGTTAAAATGCAGTTTCTTATTCAGAGGTCTGGGATGAGGTCTGATATCCTACATTGTTAACAACTCCCAGATGCTGTCAATTGCTGGTACATAGACAGCACCAGGATTTCCCTGGTGGCTCAGATGGTAAAGCATCTGCCTACAATGTGGGAGACCTGGGTTCGATCACTGGGTTGGGAAGATCCTCTGGAGAAGAAAATGGCAACCCATTCCAGTACTCTTGCCTGGAAAATCCCATGGATGGAGGAGCGTGGTAGACTATAGCCCATGGGCTCACAAGAGTTGGACACGACTGAGCAACTTCACTTTCACTTTCAGACAGCACTTTGAGAAGCAAGATTGCAGTACATTATTCCAAGGCCTAGCATTATTAAGAATTGAACCTTTTATTTTCTCTTAAATTTCTTTAAGGATGGTATTTTCCCAAGGTTTCAAATTAAGTTTCAAATTAATTTCTGGGTAGTCAAACAGGTAGCTGTGCTCAAAAGCAAAAATTAGTATAGTTAATTGATGATAAGGAACAGGATAAAGACAAGAGCATTGTTGGTAGGGCTCGACTTAAAACTGATACGCAGTCCTGCTGTGTCAGTACTTATGAGTCATCCAACCTTAAATGATGGCTATGAAAATGTTACTAAGCAGAGCAACTCGCACAACACTATCCTGCAACTTTACACAGCACCAATGACTCTTCTTTTTCAGAATAAAGAACATTGCAAACTGGGTTTCCCCCCACTAACAGCCTCCAATAGCTTTATAAAATAGCTTAAACATACTCTTGCTGCTGTCGGTAAATTTTCTGAGGTTATAACAGAATTTCTTTGCAAATAGAGTAAATAGGTCAGTACTATTTAAAGGCATGAACAGATATCAGCAGTTAAAGATATAAATATGTTTTTCTCGTATTAACGAGGTCTCACTTTTAGGTGTTGGGTTACAATATTGTACCATCTAGAGAAGTTCAAAGAGGGAAAACTTCCCTTTACCTTTCTGTTTGGAGATAACAGATCTTTTTATTCTCTAAGCCACATCAAAGCAAACTTATCCAGATTTTTAAAAGTTTGAAGTTACATTTGAAATACTATATTCCTAGGGATATATGGCCAGACTAGGAATTAAAGTGTGTAGTACGATGGAAATAAATAATGGCATTTGTTGAATGCTATTTGTTGAATAGCCTATGTAGAAGACATGGTTATCAGATCCTTTTATTAGTAACTCATTTTGTTGTTTGCTGTTCAGTTGCTAAGTTATGTCCAATTCTTTGTGACCCCATGGACTGCAGCACATCAGGCTTCCCTGTCCTTCACTGTCTCCTAGAGTTTTCTCAAACTCGTGCCTGTTGAAGGCTCTGTAATCACCATCCCCTATTATAGAAGGAGACACTGAGGTTGAGGAAGGGAGAAAGTTAGGTTGAAAGAGGTTAAATAAGTGTAACAACTCAGAAGTTGCAGATCTAGTCACTGGCAGAGTCAGGAACCCAGGCAGCCTGATTCCAGAACCTGGCTCCTATTTGTGAGGCAAGTGAGAAAACATTGCTGGTATTTAGCTTTGGGACTTTGAGTAAGTCCCTTGACTTCTCCAGTTCTCAAGTTTTTCTTCTGTAAAATGAAGGTAAATGACCCAGTTACTAAATCTTTTCCAGTTCAAATATCTACTGTAGAAACTTAGACTCTGTCAAAATGCAGATTCTTCCTCTCCTCTGTATTCTCCTATTAGATTTCATCTTATTCCATTTTGTTCTTCTGTTAGATGTGTCAGTCAACAAGCATTTATTGAATTCCACCGACTGCAAACTCCAGATGTCTCCTGGGAACATTGCTGTAATGATTGTGTGCAATCTGGGGCCCCTTGGATTACTATTTTAATCGGTCATGACATAATCATCCATTTTATTCCTAAACACATCCCTAAGACAACAACAAGAAATGTTGAATCAATGGCATTCAAAATGAGATTTGAATGATGCTGGGTTTATATTGTATTGCACTTTGGTGCCAAGAGTGTATTTGAAGTGTTTCCATCCAGTGCTGTCCATTGTATTCATACTGGGAACTTTGCTCAACTGTTGCCAAACTAACAAATGTTTCAGCACAATGTGAAACAGAAGGAGAACTTTACTTTCCAAGATCTGAGTATCCCTAAGGATTTACCCAAATCATCTAAAATCTTTCCATCAGGTGGTCTGGGAGCAAGAGGTGAAGCCAAGATGTCACCTGAGCTGAACATCGCTTAGTATCAATTCTATAAATATTTGGTGTTTTTGTCATGGCAGACCCCCTAAGTTCTTGATAGCACTCTCAAAACACACATGAATCAAATCTTGCATTATCAGGGAAGGTAAAACATGTCAAAAGAAAAATATATGATATTAAATGTTTTTAACTGATTTGAGTTTTAACAACTCAAATGAGCATTATCATACTTGAGGATAGTGGAAAGATAAATGCAGTTGATTAAATGTTAATACAATTTCCCCATGAACTTTTTCAAAACACTGAATCCTATTTTTCATAATAGCAGGATTGACTTTTTGCATTTTAGAATACTTCTGTTTTCAGAAGATCATGCATTTCATGAAGTCTCTTGACTTCTGGTTGTTGAAAGTAGTTATAGTTAGTAGCATAAAACAATCTATTACTCAGCACTTGACAGAAATGCTCAAGAAAGGTTTTAAATTAATTCCTATCATTGGTGATCACTTAGGAAAAAAAAGACTGGTCATAAGATGAGCGAAAGATGAATAGGTTTTCTTTAGTGAACTCAGTATCCCTTTCTTAAAATCCTCATATTCCTCTCTGTTTTTCTGCTAATAGTTTTTTTTTTCTTCTTCTACACTTCCATTGAGTGCTGAGTGTATTTTGTCTCTTACAATCCCAATAAAACTGTCATTGTTTTGCATATTTAAGATTAAAGACCTTTTCCCAAAAGCACGCATTCAACCATTTTAGTGATTAAAGCAGATAAGGTCTCTGTCTTTGCGGAGTTTATAGTCTTTAAAAAACAAACAAACTAAGATCTCTATACCTGAAATAATTTTTTTTTTCCTTTTTGGAAGATTTTGAAACACTCATAGTTACCTTGATGGTGGGCTGTTTTGGTTCAGCACATAGAGAACAGTTAGTCTTTTATCGTGTCATGAACTCAGTATTAGGAATGGAAAAATGACTAAGATGTGTTCCATATCTTCAAATATTTTCTAGTGTAGAGAAGAATGCAGAAACAGTGACTTTAAAACAATGTGGTAGGGGCTGTGATAGAGATGTGCATGTCCGTGTCCTTTGGAAGCATGGAGAAGTAGTTTCTAAGGAATGGTGAAGGGTTAATACTTGGGGTGAATCCTAAAGAGGACTAGTAATGAGTGGCCTGTGTAGGCTGCAAATGAGAAGAAATACTTTTCAAGCAAAAGGAAGGGCATAAGCATTGGCAAGTGTGTCTGCAAACAGCATGGAGTGTTCTGGGAACTACAGGCCATTCACTATTGTGAGAACTTAAAGGGCACAGGGAAGATTGTCAAGAGATAAAATAGGATACTCAAAGCAAGATGTAGGACAGTGTTATTGAATGTTCTCACTTCTGTAAAAAGAAGCCTCTTTAGAAATGTGTGTGTGTGTGTGTGTGTGTGTGTGTGTGTGTGTAGTATATGCACTGACCCCTTCTGGAAGAATGCTCAGGACAGTAACAGTGTCTGCCTCTTGGAAGTGGAACCAGCACTAGGAGTATGACTTGGAGGGATACTTAGCGTTCTTTATATGCCCCTTTGAATTGTTTGACTTTTAAAACTTATACACGGTTTACGTTTTCACTTTAAAACCACAGAGAGAGAGAGAGAAAGAGACAGAGTTAGACAGACAGAGAAACAGAGAGAAATGATGGAATGTGTGCATTAAGGAAATGAGTCCTAAGTCTGAAACAGAGGAAACCTGCTACAGATTTCAACAGAAAGCTACATTTTATTTTCAGATAGATCATTTTGATGGCTTCGTGGAGAGTAAAACAGAGAAGGCTAAAACAGGGGCAAACATTTCTAATTAAGAAGCATTAGAGGGTGTTTTAAACTTCATATGAGATGATAAATGTCTCAAATAGAACAGTAGCTTTAGGAATGGAAAGGAAGAGAAAAAAAGATTCAAAGAAGTCAATCAGAGGGATTTTGTGACTGGTTAGATATTGGAAGTTAGAGAGGCAGTGAGCCTAAGATGCCCTTGTGGCTTCCATATTGAATGATGGGCACATATGGCACCATCTGCCCAGGGAGGGAAACAGGAAAGGAAGTACCAGCTATCTTGTTCACTAAAGTAGAAGTCTTTACAGATTCTTTTAGAAAAAATATCAGAGCATGTTGTTACAAGATACCGTGGGAATGTGCTAAGTCACTAAGTCGTGTCTCCCTCTTTGCAATTTCATGGACTATAGCCCACCAGGCTCCTCTGTCCTTGGAATTTCTCAGGCAAGAATATTGGAGTGGGTTGCATTTCCTCTTCCAGGGGATCTTCCCAACCCAGAGATCAAACTCGAGTCTCCTGCGTCTCCTTCCTTGGTAGTCTGCTTCTTTACTCCTGAGCCACCTGGGAAGTCCCTCTTGTGGAAATATAGAGGTAGAATATCTTGGAGGTTGGCCTACCCTGAAAAAAACTAGTTTCTTGGTGACCCTTCCTGTTCAGTTCACAAAGAAGGCAAGTTCTACATGGAAAGTTTCTGAGCCTATACATGTGGTGGCTGAAATGACCTGGTTAGAGATTTGGAGAAAAGGTGCTGGCCAAAGAGAGAATGTTCAGTGCAGTCAACTTTAATCTGTAGCAACATTGTTCTTTATCTAGGAGGACCCAGACCCTGATAAGATTGAGAACTTACTTTTCAAAATGCCCTAAAGAAGTGACCTTTGTATGCTATTTCGTTTGCTTTTATAAACCCTATAGGTGGGGGAAAAAAAGATTTGTGCGGAATTCACTTACACAGCATCTGCTGTCTTCTCCATCGAGTCCCTGGAATGATTCAGAGTCCTTCCAGAACACTGTGTTTCCATGGGAAATCACATGAAAGCAGTGTGAGTTCTTGTAGAAAGTGCATTTGGCATTGAAATGAGACGGGGTATAATAGACAGCACAAGTGGGGCCAGCAGAAGTGAAGCTTAGCTGCCAGAAAATTCAAAAGTGACTCCCAGGAGCTTTTCAGAAGAGCAGAAACATTTGAATGGTTTGGTGGGGTTGATTTTAAACAATCTTGTTGAAACAACGTTTCAACAGAGCCCTATCCCCACAAATGGTCTCCTGGCAAGTGGATACCTATTTAAGCAAAGGTGTATTCATAGATTGTGTCATTGAGTTCAGAGAAAGAAGGTAGAGAAGCAGATAGAAAAATAGACTTAAACAGAAGAGGGTTCAGACAGAAGGTAGCTGTTAGCAATCCCTACCGCAGTGGAAAGAGTATGGGTTAAGGCCCTTGGGATGCAACCAGAGAGTTAGAGGCCCAGAGTCTTGTTCTGGTTGCTGAATGGATTCATCAGGGAAGTTGCTAAGAGAGAATCCTGTCTGAATGAGAAGGTTTATTTGGGAACCTTCCTGAAGGTAGAGGAATAGATTTGTTGAAAGTTCAGGGTCTCTGCCTACTCTAACCCTCTGTGACTCATGGGGAGGTTTTTGTTTTTTTTTTCTTTTCGATCTATTATTTTCAAGAGAACACTATTCAATTCTCTAGTCAAGAGAAACCCCTTTGTGGTTTCCATAGAGACAGTTCAGTGACATTTATTTGAAATCCTACCTGTGCCTAGAACATTTTCTCATGTCAGATGCCATCATTTTTCCCTTCTCCCACCTGTAATCTCTTTCCACACAAATGCATCTGAATCTACTTCAGAATCCATAAGAAATCATCTTTCTTCTATAGTCTTGTCTGTAGCCACACGGAAGAGGAATCTACTGGAGGAAGAATGTCTGGGGCATAGAAGCAAACCTCTGAAAAGTCTGAGACTCTGAAAAGACAAAAGACCCAATATAACATAATGATTTTCTTTCAGTTCATATACAGTTTTTATTAGCCTTGTCTTCCACCTCCTACCCTCCTCCTCCTACCTATGTTAGCTACAGGAAGTTTAGGATTATACTCTTTATGCTTTGTATATAGTTCTTAGCATTTAATAGAGACTTAATAACATTTATTAGGATTATAAAAGAATTTTTCTAGACATAAAATAGTGTTAGTAATAATTTAAATTTAAATTCAGCATTTAAATTTTCTAATTCAGAAATTAATATTTCCTCTGTCAGGTCTACCTTATACTTTCATATGTAATTTTCTTTTATGTTGATCGTGAATCATGAGCCATTTCCATAGAAACAACTTTATCAGGTGGCACAGCCAGTGTTAGAGACACAAAATCATTTCATAACAAATCTCAAAATACATATATATGCATATATATATGTATACACACTTAAGTATTCATTGTCTTTAAAAATTAGTGAATTCATTTTTCAAAATGTAATCTGTATGTTGGTACCTGGACTTTCAATATTTCTGGAAACATTTAAGAAATTACAAAGAATAACTGGATTGATGACTACAAAGTGAATAGCATTTAAATAGAAGAAAAATAAAACATAAAAGGAAGCATATGAAAAAGGTTTTCTCTGGCATTTGGGGTGATTTTGGAGGAGCCAAATTAAATTTTAAATGATAACCAAGGAAGTTAATGAAATTTGAAAATATGAAGTAAATGATATACCTAATTCAGAAACATATATTTACTAAGGAAGCATATAATATCTATTTCTTATCTAGTCATATTTGCTGTAAATGTATCCTTACCCTAAACATGAATATTTGCTTTCAAACATCAACTTTTGTCTGAAACTTCCACACCCACACAGTCATTTGTCATAACCAGCAAATGTGTTAAATCAACTACCACATTAAATGGAGATAAGAGATTTTTTCCCACTGACATCGCCACTTTTCTGCTCGCCCCCACCTGCAACACACACACACACACACACAATTCAGCACATCCCAAAAGAACAATCTAGAGAACAAAAATCCTAGTTCAAACTGACCATGGAGTTGAGGCTGATGAGAGGAGACAAAGAAGATTCACTATGAAGATTCATGTTGGTCAGCTGAAAACTTTTGGCTAAATGTGGTGGGAACTGATTTTCAGACATTTCAAAGCTGCAAATAGAAGGAGGAGGACAGGATGAAAAGTTTGAAGAGTAAAAGATACTCACAAAACTGGAAAGTCATATCCAGTTTTTGGTGGGTTATTGGTGCATATCTCCTATATCCATGTCTACCTTACTTTGGGAAACACCCCTACAAGCTGTGCTATCATGAAGGATGAAGAGAACTTCATAACCTGCTTCTCTGAAATTGTGGAAGGGAGAGACTTTTGAGATATTACAGGCATCTGCCTTACTGTGTTCAAAATCCCTGTCATAGGACATAAGCATAACTTGCTGAATTATAGTTTTGCCTCATTCAGTTTCAGTTCAGTCGCTCAGTCATGACCAACTCTTTGCAGCCCCATGGACTGCAGCACGCCAGCCTCCCTGTCTATCACCAACTCCCGGAGTCTACCCAAACTCATGTCCATTGAGTCGGTGATGCCATCCAAACATCTCATCCTCTGTCGTCCCCTTCTCCTCCTGCCCTCAATCCTTTGCTGCATCAGGGTCTTTTCAAATGAGTCAGCTCTTCACATCAGGTGGCCAAAGTATTGGAGTTTCAGCTTCAGCATCAGTCCCTCCAATGAACACCCAGGACTGATCTCCTTTAGGATGGACTGATTGGATTTCCTTGCAGTCCAAGGGACTCTCAAGAGTCTTCTACAATGCCACAGTTCAAAAGCATCAATTCTTTGGTGCTCAGGTTTCTCTACAGTCCAACTCTCACATCCACACATAACTACTGGAAAAACAATAACCTCGGCTAGATGGACCTTTGTTGGCAAAGTAATGTCTCTGCTTTTTAATATGTTGTCTAGGTTGGTCATAACTTTCCTTCCAAGGAATATGCATCTTTTAATTTCATGGCTGCAGTCACCATCTGCAGTGATTTTGGAGTCCCAAAAAATAAAGTCAGCCACTGTTTCCCCATCTATTTACCATGACGTGATGGGGCCGGATGCCATGATCTTAGTTTTCTGAATGTTGAGCTTTAAGCCAACTTTTTTGCTCCTCTCTTACTTTCATCAAAGGCTCTTTCGTTCTTCACTTTCTGCCATAAGGGTGGTGTTATCTGCATATCTGAGGTTATTGATATTTCTCCCGGCAATCTTGATTCCAGCTTGTGCTTCATCCAACCCAGCATTTCTCATGATGTACTCTGCATATAAGTTAAATAAGCAGGGTGACAATATACAGCCTTGACATACTTCTTTTCCTTTTTGGAACCAGTGTGTTGCTCCATGTCCAGTTCTAACTGTTGTTTCCTGACAGGTTTTTCAAGAGGTGGGTCAGGTGGTTTGGTATTCCCATCTTTTGAAGAATTTTTCACAGTTTATTGTGATCCACACAGTCAAAGGCTTTGGCATAGTTAATAAAGCAGAAATAGATGATTTTCTGGAACTCTCTTGCTTTTTTGATGATCCAATGAATGTTGGCGATTTGATCTCTGGTTCCTCTGCCTTTTCTAAAACCAACTTGAACATCTGGAAGTTCACGGTTCACGTATTGCTGAAGCCTGGCTTGGAGAATTTTGAGCATTACTTTACTAGCATATGAGATGAGTGTAATTGTGCAGTAGTTTGAGCATTCTTTGGCATTGCCTTTCTTTGGGATTGGAATGAAAACTGACCTTTTCCAGTCCTGTGGCCACTGCTGAGCTTTCCAAATTTGCTGGCATATTGAGTGCAGCACTTTCATAGCATCATCTTTTAGGATTTGAAATAGTTCAACTGGAATTCCATCACCTCCACTAGCTTTGTTTGTAGTGATGCTTCCTAAAGCCCACTTGACTTCACATTCCAAGATGTCTGGCTCTAGGTGAGTGATCACACCATCGTGATTATCTGGGTCATGAAGATCTTTTTTGCCTCATTACCATAGAGCTTTCACACATTTTAAAGGATTTGTACTTTGGCTTCTGCAGAATGGACAGAGATATGTGAGCCCAACCTCAAACCAAACAAATACCACTATTCTTTTTCAATATTATTCAATCTCACTGAGCGGAGGTTTAGTTTTGAGTGGAAATGTGGGACTCTTTCAGTAGTTCGGTAGGGAACAGCTATGGAAGGTGGTTTCAGAAGCTACCTGCTTGATATACTGTCATCAGATCTCGATATCCTCTGTTTTGATTCCTGATGAAAGGCAAATAACTCCCAGACAGGCACTAATCATGCTAGTTTTTATTTCTTGTATTTGCACCAATGTGTGAATGAATGATTGAATGACAGAACAGGTTTGCTTAAGAGAAAGATTAGAAAAGAATAGGAGAAAAGTGAGGAAACAGAACTTACTTCATACTTTCCCAGAATCAGCAGTTTCCTTACTTTGGGAACCAATACAAAAGAGTTCAGCACAGTTGCAGAGTGAGATGTGCTGACCCAGCATTTGTGCTGTCCGCTCCGCACTCAGAAAGAATTGTGCTTTATCTGACAGTGATACTCAACATTCTGTAGCCCAAAATGTGAAATCCACAAATTCACTTCCATTGTCTGAAGGCTTAGTATCTATGCTGATGGGGCCAGGTGGCAATAACATCTTACAGTTTTAATAACCTGATGAATTGCATAGTTAAAATCAGTGTCTAGTGGGCAGCACACTGGCAATTTTTTGAGTCCAGACACTCCCCATCTGGTGTACATAATTTTGGTTTTTCTCCTTAAGTACATTCCCCTTGAATATGCTTCTGTCAAGTTATATTTAAATAATTTAAATCACTTTAAAATGTCAGGATGAGATTGTATTCTAATTTATACTCTGAAGTATGAATTTCATGACTTACTTAAGCCCTTTGATTCTCGGTTCCATGTAAAATGGAAATAATAGTGTCTGTTCTACTTATTTCAGGGAGCAGGAAGAATCAAAAGAGATTAAATCACATATAAATATGTGCTCTGTATATGTGATGTAAAACTGTAAACTATTATGAATGTTAAATACTTGTGTTTTTATTGTTTTACTGTTATCTCTTAAGCTGGTAATGAATTTCTCCTGCTTTAATGCTAGTATATCAAGAATAACATTAATTCACATCTTGCGTAATCAAATATGATGATATTTTTGTTCAGTGCTGGGATTTTCATCAGGCAGTTGAAATTCACAGTACTACCTCTAATTGTGAAACTATTTTGTGACATCTGACAGAAAAAAAAAAATGGAAAGAGTTTCTCACACCTTTCCTCCTGATCATATTCTCTTGGTGCTCACTCTGAGACATCTCACATTTTAAAATTTCAACCTGTGTATGGTCCCCCATACCTCTCTAACTTTCACATTTTGTGTTACATCCTGGTCTGTGAAAGAAATGGGTTATGTGGTTTTCCATGAGCTTAGCCGAGACAATGAGGGTTCTGGAGTTGACATGTTTTAATTGCAGCCCCTGCACTTACAGGCCCTGTTACCTTAGTATTTTTAACTCTAGAATAATCATATAGTTGATTGTCCAAACATGAACCATTGAGAATGAAAAGGAGCACTATTAATAATACCTGGATCAAGAAGTGTAAACTGACACTGTCTTGGGAAAGCCAGGATTTATGATCACCCGCATGCTACTCAAAACCTGAATTTCTTCATCTTTAAAACGGGGATAAATTATATTTTCTTCTTAAGTCATTAAAGGCTTAATGAGATAATATGCTGTCTGATTTGGGGAAAATATCAGTTATTTTCTTCTTTCTCGTTTTCCTTTTCCTCCCTCTTCACTTCTCCTTCCCCTTCCTTCACTGAACACATATTATATACCAGTCACTGTTATAGGCACCTTATATGAACTTCAACAATGGACGTAAAGTAGAGTAGATAACCTAATAAGAGTTTTTATACTAAAGTTAGAGATAATCAAACAGATAAAAATATCATCTATCAACTCACCTTTGTTTATCAAGAGTATTATAAGAGCAAAGAGATTTGCTAGGAATTGGGAAGTGTTATTAAAAATTGTAGGATTTACTTTATTCATTCAAGGAACAGCCAAGAATATCATTGAGAGAGTAGGTTATTAAAAGATAACAATCTTCTTGGGGTCATTATTGACCACAATTAACACTAAAAAAGGGCCCTAATGATGAGCTCTTAACTTATGACATCACAGAGAAAGTACTACCAAGCTGAGATGTTCAAGAGGAGAATAGGTAGGAAGGTGATGATTATTCCACATAGGGAAAATAGTACAAAGAAGTTTATAAATATAGTATTACCAAGACTAATCAGATGTGAATCTTAAGGCCTAGAAAATCATCTTGGAGTCTTCAGTTCAGTTCAGTTCAGTCGCTCAGCTGTGTCCGACTCTTTGCGACCCCATGAATCACAGCACGCCAGGCCTCCCTGTCATCACCATCTCCAGGAGTTCGCTCAAACTCATGTCCATCGAGTCGGTGATGCCATCCAGCCATCTCATCCTCGGTCGTCCCCTTCTCCTCCTGCCCCCAATCCCTCCCAGCATCAGAGTCTTTTCCAATGAGTCAACTCTTCGCATGAGGTGGCCAAAGTACTGGAGTTTCAGCTTTAGCATTATTCCTTCCAAAGAAATCCCAGGGCTGATCTCCTTCAGAATGAACAGGTTGGATCTCCTTGCAGTCTAAAGGACTCTCAAGAGTCTTCTCCAACACCACAGTTCAAAAGCATCAATTCTTCGGCACTCAGCTTTCTTCACAGTCCAACTCTCACATCCATACACGACCACTGGAAAAACCATAGCCTTGACTAGATGGACCTTGGAGTCTTAATAATAATAATACTTACTGAGTACTTCTACAAAGCAGGTACCACTCTAAGCATTTTACAAATATTAATCCACTTAATCCATAATGCAGCCGTATGAGGGGTGTATCATTATTATCTCAATTTACAGATAAAGAAACTGAGGCATAGATAGAAAAGTTAAAAAAAAAAAAAAAACTTGCCCAAAGCTGTACAACTAGTAAATGATAGAGCTGTGCTTTGCACCCAGGTAGACTAACTTCAGGGTCTATGTGTGGTAGTTAGGTCACTAAATCAATTAGATCATAAAACACTGTTATTTCTGATAACATTTAAACTAGATAAGTTTTGAAGATTAGGAGGCATTAATACTTGGCAAAATGGGTCCTAGCATTAAATGTATTAGCAATTAATATTATTTAGTCCAGAGTTAAACTTTGTAAAGGTTAAAGAGTAGCTTGATTAATGTCTTCAGGTTTACAAAAGCATTTGATCCATTAACTGGTTTAAATCACATTCAACCTATTTGCATGCAAGATATTACTTAAAGTGCTGTGTTAGGTGCTCATTGAAAATAAGAAGAGAACATGGATTTTATGCCTCTTCTGAGAAACTCTTAACTTGAAGAAAGAAGCAAAGTTTAAATTGGACATAAGGAACAACATCTTGACTGTAATGAGTGAGAAGATGCTGGAAGCAGCTATAGAGAGTATCTGGGAAGTGTCCATCCTTAGAAAGCTTCAGAACAAGAAAAGATAATTATATCTGTCCTAGTTGGCATATAGAGCTCTTCTATCCAAAGGCAAGAGGGTGACCAGAGAAATAATGCTTCACTAAGACCCTTCCCAATTAAGGGATTTGAACTGCTAAGACTTTTACTTGATATTAACTATCTATTGCAAGATATTCAAAAATCCCCACATTTTGATCACCTGCTTCCCTGGTGGTTCAGATAGTAAAGCATCTGCCTGCAATGTGGAAGATCTGGGTTCGATCCCTGGGTCGGAAAGATTCCCTGGAGAAGGGAATGGCAACCCACTCCAGTAATCTTGCTGGAAAATCCTATGGACAGAGGAGCCTGGTGGGCTACAGTCCATGGGGTCAAAGAGTTGGCCACGACACTCAGAGTATATATAATTCAAGAAGAAGACTACAACCATACACTTAGAGATAGTGATGGGGCACTTGACTAGGCTATCATTAATTCAGTGGCTCTTTCTGGAGCAACCAACTTATTGACCGTATACTGAGCTTCCCCTTGGCTCAGCGGTAAAGATTCTGCCTGCCAATGTAGAAGACACAGGAGACTCATGTTTGATTCCTGGGTTAAGAAGATCCCCTGGCGGAGGGCATGACAACCCACTTCAGTATTCTTGCCTGGAGAATCCCATGGATGGAGGAGCCTGGCGGGCTATTCCATGGGATCGCAAAGAGTTGGACATGACTGAAGTGACTGAGTGCACACACTGACCTTATCCTACTCACACTTATAACTCAGAAAAATTTGCCACGTCTCTAACCTTCATGGTGGTTAGTGAAGAGGAGATTCAGGAGACGTTAAATCCTCAAATGCCAAGGGTGTTCTGTAATGGGAGTGTCTTGAAGACTTTGCCTGATAAGTGCCTTTTGCGTGGAGTAGGCTGTGTAAAATCATGTTGAATTGAATTTAAAAGCAATGCATTCAATTCAAGTCTGTGTATACTTCTGTACTTCTTACAGGAAAAAAAAATCCCTTAATGTCAAGAATAGAAATAGTTATTAAAATATAATGAAATGTTTTATGTATCAGGTTCCAAAATAAATACTTGACATCAGTTTTTACAAGAGCCACCTGGGATAGGAATATCTAATATCTCTGTTTCACAGGTGGGACTTCCTTGGTGGCTCAGATGGTAAAGAATCTGCCTTCAATGCAGGAGACCCAAGTTTGATCTCTGAGTAAGGAAGATCCCTGGAGAAGGGAATGGCAACCCACTTCAGTATTCTTGCCTGGAGAATCCCTTGGACAGAGGAGCCTGGCAGGCTATAGTCCATGGGGTCAGATAAAGAATTGAGACCAGGAAAGCTGATTTGTTTTAGAGTTGTTTTTAGAGATCAAGCCTGTTTAAGAACCACACATCTAACCCCCTTTGGGTCCTGGGACTTAATTCCAATGTGTGTGTATGGTGGGAGGGGACTGGAAGGCTCCCCAGCACATACAACAAGCAATATTCTGGACACTAGCTGAGTGTGCTACAACACAACTCAATTCTGACACTGTTTATCCAGAGACAGCATCAGATTCCACAGGTTAAGTGTTCAGGTCTATAAGATGTCCCCTTCCCCACTTCAGATGCCAGCTGCAAGACCAGGTTGTTACCTGTACTCATGACTAACTGGCTGTAAATCAGAGGTTCCCACAATCTCCACCTTGGGTTTGATTATATTTTGTTACAGCAGCTCACAGAACTCAGAGAAACATTTTACTGACTAGAGCACCAATTATTATAAAAGGATATAAGTCAGGAGCAACCAGATGAGAGACATGTATAGAGCAAGGTGTGGGGAGTGGCCACAGATCATCCACACTCCCTCCAGGTCCACTCCTCTCCCGTTTCCAAGTGTTCACCAACTGGGAAGCTTTGAATCCCTTTCCTCTTGGATCTTTATGGAAGCTTCATTATATAGGCAGGATTGATTAAATCATTGGCTGTTGTAGATTGAACTCAATCTCCAGCCCCTCTCCTCTCCCTGGTGGTCAGGGGAGGGGACTGGAAGTTCCAGTCCTCTAGTTACTCAGTTGGCTGTGCTGGCCATCAGTCCCCAGCTTTAGATACTTTCTCAAAGTCATCTCATTAACATAACAAAAGACAGTGTCCCTCCCACCCCCCCACCCTTCCCTAGGCTTCCCTGATGGCTCAAATGGTAAACAATCTGCCTGCAAAGCAGGAGATCCTGGTTTGATTCCTGGGTCAGGAATATCCCCTGGAGAAGTGAATGGTAACCCACTCCAATATTCTTGCCTAGAGAATTCCGTGGATAGAGGAACTTAATGGACTCCATGGGGTCCATGCATCCATGGGGTCGCTAAGAGTCAGATATGACTGAGCGACTAACACTTTCACTCTTCACTTAGAAATTTGAAGGATTTTTTTTTTTTAATGAGCTGTTTGATAAAAGTTGAGGGGAGTGGGGAATAGGAGGACCAAGTATATATTTCTTATTATAAATCGTAATCACACTCGCTTTATCTTTTTTTTTTTTTTACTTTTTGGCATGTGGGATCTAATTAGTCGGTCCCCAGCCCTGCAGTGGAAGCCTGGAGTCTTAACCACTGGATCCCCAGGGAAGTCCCTCCCCGTGTCATTTTATCCAGCAATCATTTCTTTCCATTTCAGAGTTTACTCTGGTCTGAATTGTGCTGTTAAGAGATATCTTCTACTTCTTTTGAGAAGAATCCCACCAAAAAGAATCGAATTTTGAATTTCAGGCCTCAAAACAAGCAGGAGCATGAGGGGTAGTTGGTATTCTTGCTCCAGTTCTGTGGAATTACTTCCCTGGCCAGAACTTTACCTCTTCATTTTTTTGTGAAGGAAGATGAAAGAAAAAAGATGACTCTCACCAGAGGAGAGGGTTGTGTGGTAGGAGCCCAGGTTCTTGTTTCTCCCTCCATTGCTCTCCTTGTCATGGTCCATAAAGCAGGCAACACAGCATTTTTCCTGTCAGATTTGCTTGCAGAGGGGATTTGTTTGTTGGAGTCCAAGACAAAGACTCAGAAAATCTAAAATCTGTTATTTTTCAATTTACGGGATTTCCTGCCAGTGAAAAGAAAGAATTGCCCTCCACTTCAGAATTCTCTAAACGGGAGCAGGCATCAACCCCTGGAAGGGGGGAAGCATGCCAGTTGTTTCTTGGTGGGGAGAGTAGGGAAGCTAATTAGACAACCCATTTCTGGGTAGAAAAGACAGAAGAGGCTCAGGTATATTTAGCTTTTCTTATTTTTCCGACTGAACACTGAGAGAGAAATCAAACAGGAATGTGTAAAGGTCACATTTCATCACTGTCCTTTCAGAACTGGGGAATTACATTATGAAATGCAGATGGCATCTTGAGGTTAAAATAGCAAGTTATTATTATCACATCACTTACAGGAGAGATTTTTCATTTTTCTGTCTCTTGAAGGAATATACATTTTAAAACTTTATTTAAAAAAAAATTAAAGGCACACACCTTTAAAAAATTTTAAACCTCTGTTTCTTCCGGCTTGGTTGGAATGATGCAATATAACAATCACTTAGCTTGCTTCTATAGAAATATAAAGCAGAGGATTTACTGCTGAAGGACAGTATATTATAAAGTAGAAGACATTCATGGGACATAGTTTAGGGAGAAGCAACTTGCTTGAAATAAACTATCTTGCTGTATTTCAAAAAATGCAAAGTGAGGCTGAGAGAACACTAAATTCTGCTAAAGCCATTACAGGCTTGATTTGTGTGTGTGTGTGTGTGTGTGTGTGTGTACTACATAAGGCATGGTACTGCTGATCACCAACGTAGATCTTGCTGCATTTGTTTGTCCCTGGGGCTTCCCTGGTAGCTCAGACGGTAAAAGAATCTGCCTGCAATGCAGGAGACAGGGTTTGATCCCTGGGTTAGGAAGAGCCCCTGGAGAAGGGAATGGCTACCCACTCCAGTATTCTTGCCTGGGAAATCCCATGAACAGAGGAGCCTGGTGGGCTACAGTCCATGGGGTCACAAAGACTTGGACATGACTAGGTGACTTTCATTTTTTTCACAGGTAAAGAATAACCTGCTTTTACATCTCAGTGGGGAGTTAAGCAGTTAACCATCTTTGTGCTGTCACTAAAGACTGGGTCCCACACAGGCTCAGCCACACACAGGTCAGGTCAAATCAGAACTTTATTATCTTTGGTTTAAGGATAAGACTAAGTTCTGGATGTAGAGGGGTGAGTACAACACAAAGTGGGCTTCAAGAAAAATTGCAATTTAGCATCATGTACTGTGGGGTTTACTGAGATCTAAAAATACATAATTTCAGAATGCCTTCCATAATTGAAATCATCAGACCAATACATTGTTTTGTAACTTCTCAGTCCCTTTAACTTCTGATTTTATTGGAGATTTTGTAGAAAAGAAAGATTCATGTTAGTCAGTAAATATATGTATTTTTTAAAAGATGCTAATTAGAAAGCCCCAAGAGGTTTGTTTGTTTATTATGGAAATTCAGACACAAAGGGAAAAATAAAGGCCAATGAAAAAAAGTTCAGGGAAGCAAAAAATAATTTTGATGAAATTTAATTTCAAGAAGAATCTAGAGACACTTGCCCATCCTCATTGTTGGCAAGCTGCTTTGGAAATGCCTTGCCAAAAGTAGAATATCACTGGGATAAAAACTGTTTTTCCCCAAACTGGCTCCTTTATGTTGAGGAGCAAATTAACAGCAAATGCACCATTCTATCTCCTGCCTCCTCACATTCTATGCTTCTTACTATACATTTAAAAAATTAACATTTCCATCACAAACTCAATTTCAAGATCATTGATAATTCCTCTTTCTTCTTCTACCTTTTCTTCCCTTCTATCCTCTTCTACCCCATATTTCCTTAATTTAGCAGTGAATAGAGACTCCTCTGGCCACCATCTGTTCTGGAAGAGCAGCATGGTGGAAAAGGGATGGGTCATTACTTGGCATGCCCTGGTATGAATGCTCTGTTAATATCCTTATCTCTGATGTTGGATCAATTTAAAAAAAAAAAGCATTCACACCTGCAAGCCACCTTCTTTCTCAAGCAGGGAGGCATAATTTATGTTGGTAGGAAAATAAATCTTTGGGCTGCTCTTTGCACTTGCTGAGAACAGAGGGGAGTAGGGGAACAGGGATTGGGATTTTAAAGGCTCTACCAATTACTCCCTGGTGGCTCAGATCATTTAGAACCTACCTGCAATGCAGGAGACCAGGGTTCAATCCCTGGGTTGGGAAGATTCTCTGGGGAAGGGAATGGCAACCCACTCCAGTATTCCTGCCTGAAGAATTCCATGGACAGAGGAGCCTGGGGGGATCACACAGAATTAGACATGACTGAGCGACTAACACCAATTACTCTGTGATGTTAAAGGATAAGACCCAGAATAACTGACTCTTTGTTTAGGGGGAATATTAATGACTTTTAGGAATATATCAGATGTCTAGATTCAAGAAGGGAAAAAGAGCTAAAATTCTCGGTGTAATAAGTAATAAAAGGAGAGTTGAGGACAGAATAGATAATAGAGGTCGAGGATGAAGAGGAAGACCGGAACCAAAAATGCTGAGAAACTAGACAAAAAGTTGAAGTTCTTAGCTAATAATTCTCAGAATGGCTGAGAGACTCAAAAACAGAGATTTTATTATTCAATATTATACTATTTTTCATTATTTTGATAGAAAACCTTGTTGCTTCTTCACTTTTTTCAAAAAATCCTATTTGTAGAAATATTTTGTTGGAGGATTTTATAGTGCTGAGTTCCGCCTCTGGGTCAACATGGAGTACAGGGAAGAGAACAGCCAGGTACTTAACAGCAGAATGATGATAAGAGTTCAGAGGAAGTGAGATCTGAGCCAGAGGTGACCATGAAAATGTACCTGGACATGTACAGAAAACCCAGGGAAAACATTGGACTTTGAATAGTACAAGGATAAAGGGCTTGGGTTAATTGATTTCATTCTCAAAGGATGCCAGCTGACACCTAGCTATCCAGAAAATGTCATTAAAACCACCATATGGGAAGCAGAAAACCTGCTATCTAGTGGGTGCTGAATAAACCTGAGGCCCCTTCTTTTCACAGAAACAATATGGAAACCATGCCACTATGGGGAAGGAATATGGGAAGACTTGAATTAAGGGCAAAGAAGGACAAGCGTGTGGTAGTAAAGCATGATCATTGTTTCCTCCTCCAGCTTCCTACCTGAACTCCCATGAAGGCTGCAGACTTGTGGTGAATATGGATGTGCCTATTCGGATGTGGGGCTGAATGGTTAGGGAGGGGGGCTATCCCGCAATTCAAACCCTGTAGCATATGCACAATTCATTCAAAACATACAGACCACCAATTAAAGTTGTTTTGCAAAATTCTCAGAAGCATAGAGCTTCTATTCCCACAATATGCCTTAAGACTCAGGGCTTCCCAGGTGGTGCTAGAGGTAAAGAACTCACCTGGCAATGCAGGAGACAAAAGAGACATGGGTTTGATCCCTTGGTCAGGAAGATCCCCTGGAGGAGGGCATGGCAACCCACTCTAGTATTCTTGCCTAGAGAATCCCATGGACAGAGGAGCCTGGTGTGTTATAGTCCGTAGGGTCGCAAACAGTTGGATACGACTGAAGCGACTTAGCAGGGCACGGCACGGCCTTAAGACCCAGTTTGTGCTGTGGTCTGGTACTTAAAAAAGTACCAGTGGTGGTGAAGCAGAGGATTCTGAACTAATGAGTGCTTTGAACTCATCAGAGGCACGAACCCTGTTCCTGGCCTCTTGCTGGTTCTGCTGATCCTTCTGATTGTACTCTGTGCTTTCTCATGTTCAGCTCAGTTCTCTCATTCTCTTCTCTGACTTTATCATAGCATTATGAATCTTCCTGTGATTCAGGAATACCATGTGATTAAAATTAGCTATCCTGGTGGAAATATAGCAGCTGCCCAGTGCCACATTTGTTGCTGAGCGCTGAGTCTCCTAGCCAGACAGACTCTATTTGACAAAGTGTTTAGGATAAAACAGCTTGCATTATTCATTAGGGGATACGCATGTGGACAGGAAGATGCAAAATGTTAAGATAAATCAAGGGAGGCAAATGAGAGAGCTAGACAGAACACTTTCATGTATAAACTGAACTAAATTGAGATGTTGGGAGCAGGCAAAAGAAGGGGAGGCAGAGAGAAATTTGGGACCAGGGTGAGTTTAGAGGGTGCAGTTAACTCTGGTGGAAATCAGAAGAAATTTGAATATGAGAACAAGAAGAATGAGAGGAGTAGAATGTCACCCTGGTGCAGGTTGGGTTCTCCTGAAACAAGGAAATAGAAATTTCTGTTTATGGGATGTATTGAAGATCGCTCCCAGGTACAACTTCTGTTGAGGAGTGAGTGCAGTAGCATTGATCAAAGGGAGAGGTGAAACTCGGAGTTGAATGAAGATGTCATTGCTACAAATGGCTAACTAACCCCAAGGAGAACTCGGAGGCTAGAATTATCCTTCAGAATGATCTAGAAATGAGATATGTGGCCTGGGTCTTCTTATCCTACCCCCAACCATCCACTCCAACATCAACCAGCCATATGATATGGGCTGTCCGTGAAAAAGAGATGCGACTGACAGTGAGAAGGGCCAGTCTCCAGCTGGGAGACTGCTGAAGAGGGACTCGGCTAAGAACATCAGCCGCCACTCCTGGAAGCTGGAGGAATGAATGTTTCAGCCCTGAAAGGGATATGAAATGTAAGCTGAGTCTCACAGTATCTCTCTCACAGCCCTAGAGTCAGAACACAACTGAAAAGGCTGACCTAAAGTGAATTCCCCTCTGAGACCCTATGGAATTTATTCTTGTACTGTTCACTGATTGTTTCATGTGCATTGGTCTTGTCTTTTTACCTAAATTCTGAGCATTCTGAGTGCCGGTATCACATTTCACATGTATTTTTTTCCATCCCTTAATAATTCCTTTAGCAGGGTAATTGGCCTAATCCAAGATTGATGGAAAAACAAGCCCAATGGCCTGTTGTGTAATAAAATGATACGGGAATAATAAAAAAAATTATTTCCTCCATATTTTGAGAACGGTGTGGAGATTCCTTAAAAAATTGCAAATAGAACTACCTTATGACCCAGCAATCCCACTTCTGGGCATACACACCGAGGAAACCAGAATTGAAAGAGACACATGTACCCCAATGTTCATCGCAGCACTGTTTATAATAGCCAGGACATGGAAACAACCTAGATGTCCATCAGCAGATGAATGGATAAGAAAGCTGTGGTACATATACACAATGGAGTATTACTCAGCCGTTAAAAAGAATTCATTTGAATCAGTTCTGATGAGATGGATGAAACTGGAGCCGATTATACAGAGTGAAGTAAGCCAGAAAGAAAAACACCAATACAGTATACTAACACATATATATGGAATTTAGGAAGATGGCAATGACGACCCTGTATGCAAGACAGGGAAAGAGACACAGATGTGTATAACGGACTTTTGGACTCAGAGGGAGAGGGAGAGGGTGGGATGATTTGGGAGAATGACATTCTAACATGTATACTATCATGTGAATTGAATCGCCAGTCTATGTCTGACGCAGGATGCAGCATGCTTGGGGCTGGTGCATGGGGATGACCCGGAGAGTTGTTGTGGGGAGGGAGGTGGGAGGGGGGTTCATGTTTGGGAATGCATGTAAGAATTAAAGATTTTAAAATTTAAAAAATAAAAAACTAAAATAAAAAAAATAAATAAAAAATAAAAAAAAGAAAAATTATTTCCTCCATATTTTGGAGAAAATAAAGTTGACCTCTTATTTACCACTTTTTTCATTCATTCCTATAACTGTTTCCTGGGTGAACTGTTATGAAGGTCTGTAACAGTTACAGGCAGTCCTCATCTTGAAAACTTGAAAGACAAGGCAGGGAAGACCTACAGAATGTGGGTGTAAAAGTAAGAATCTAGGTAATTCAGTGGAAAAGGTACTGGGCCAGAGTCTGGAGACTGGGTTCTGTTTCTTGCTGCCCTGTTCCTTCCATGTGATCTTGAGAAAAATCAGTTGAGCTCTTTCAGGTGCACCTCTTTTTTCATGTAATGATTAGGCATAAATTGTTTGTTGCACCTTCTTTAATAGAAGTGGGTGTTGTAATGAAGGACTTGATGGGAATTGATAGAGAATGCCTGCCTTGTAGGTTTGATGTCTAAAAAACCATTCAAAAGGAGCTTCATTTTTTTTTCCCAGTAATTACCTTTTTATTTCTAGTACATTTTTATTATTAGCAGTTTATAGATGACATTTCTAAAATTTGTTTCACACCTTGTATTGTACTAGGTGATTTGGCTTTTTTTTTTAAATCAATGACTATAATAGAAGAAATATACATAATTCATAATGGTTGACTCTGAATTGTTACACTGGCATTTAGATTCTTCATTTCTATAGTGAAGGGTGGGGTGAGTAAGATGATCTCATATATGTTTGGTTTCTAAACTTCATAAACATGTGTTTTCAAAACTGACGTTCCCACCCATCAACTAGGGGAAATGAAATATTGATACTTCTTGTGTCTGTTTAAAAAGTGATTTGTTTGTCGGGAAAAAAAGTATTATGGATGAATATGAAGCATAGAATCTGGAACAGAGATGTTTGGGAAGAATTTCAAAATGTTCAAGGAAGAAAGGCTGACCTCAAATAATTTCAGGCTGCCAAACTTAATTATGGGTTGGAATTAAATGTTCTCCATTAATGCAGTTATCCATCAGTTGATATTGAAGAAGCTCAGTAGTGGGCTTTTTAATGACCTGTTTTAGTGTCAACGGCACTCAAGTGGTAACCAGACAGACACCATTTACATGGGCATATACTTTCTCTAAATATTGTTTAGAATACTAATTACTTTCCCAAAATGAAATAACTTTTTTTTTTGCTGATTTTAAGTTAAAATACCTATCCCCCATCGCCACAGTCACATACCCCATAGCAAAGGCAGAGATGCAGGGTGGAAGGTGAGAGTCTCATGGTGGCAGAGCTTGGCATCATTGTTAGCATCCTAACAGATACCATTTGCCACAAGTCAGGAAAAATACCAGCTAGAAATCAGGTGACCCTTGAGCACAATTCTCTTTTTATTCCTACTTTCTGTTATCTGAGCTTGCTCTTCCCATCCTTCTGCGGGCACCCAGAGTTTTCATATTTTTATACCCAGTCTTCTATTAAAGAAAAAATAAAAGCCTGCTTCCAAGATTGGATATGAAACTCATTTATAACCATATTCAACCCACTGAGAAGGTTTATTCTATGAGTCCTCCTAAGGGCATTTGGCTCCGACACAATGCAAAGGCTGAAGTCCAAGAATGGGATTTTAATAGTGAAATTTCTAATATTATTGAATTGTAGGCCAAGGAATTCAAATCACTGATGAACACATCTTAAGTATCTTCCAAGGGGATGGCATTGACTATGCTCTCTTGACACATCTAGAGTCCATCTCTTATTCCATCCATGGCTAAGTCTGGGAAACAATGGTGGCATTTTAAAAAATTCTACCTAATCCCTACTCTTATTGAAAAATAGAGTTTAAATTGATTGGAAACAAGAGACCTTCAAGTCTGTCTCCTTTATTTGTTGAAGAATATTTTAAATCAATGATTTTCATTGTGTTCTTTTGGGAAGTCACCCTCTAACTCCTTTTAGAAAGCATTTCTTCAAAATCAGTGTTTTTACTTCACTTGAGTCCGCTTGGACTAATCGATACTGTATTTCCCAACCTTTCACAGTTGGGTTTCTGCAAGACTCCTGAGACCCTAACATGTCAGGGGATTGAGTGAGGAAGGGTGGAGTCTCTGATCACAGATGAAGATACACATGCCAACCAATTCCTTTCTCCTCACTTTAATCATCCAAGGCAAACATGATGAGAAAGAAAACCAGAGGAAAACACATTCAAAATGGACATGTTTCTTGGGATCAGTGCCCTGGACACTCAAGCTTCAGTATAAGCTGATAAGAAGGAAGGTTGCTTAAACTAATTCACAGGACTGAAAGGAAAGAAAAATATTTGAATTGGTATTCTAATGTGGTCTGAACCAATTCTGAACTGTCTGAAATGAAAGCAGAAAGGAGAAAGAGGGAGATGGAGTAGAGACAGAGAAATGGTTTATATGAGTGTAAGGCATGGTCCAAAACATGATTATTTGTTCTACTTTTATCTCCAATCTAAGACGAGAGAGATGAAATGAACTAAGGAACATGATTCTCTCCCATTGTGTGTCTGATGAGTGTTCAACCTGGGAAGAAAGGATATGATTCCTTAACGATTCCAGCCCACAGATTTTTCTATTAAATAGTGGTCATTAGTGGACTTTTGAAAATATCATGCAATTCATTGAAGAAAGTTATTTGTTTGTGGGGAAAAGAGGTAATATAAATGAATATGAAGCACAGAATCTGAAAAAGAGATGTTTTCAAAGAATTTCAAAATGTTCAGGGAAGAAAGTTTAGCTTCAAATAATTATTAAGATCATGATTATTACCACTTAAAATGATTTCTCTAGAATGTTGAGGTTAGATGCAAAACAAAGGATTAAATACGAACATCTTACATAAACTTAAAACCATGAAAAAAGAACCTATATAGGACAATTCTAGGACATTTAATGCTTAGGCTAATGATGAATTCCTTTGCATAATAACATAATTGGAATTTTTCTGAGAAAGTAGCATACACAGTGGACATCCAGTGCCATTGAAATCCAGTAAGTAGTTTAGGTATACAATTTGTCAACATCTTGCACAACCACCCTGGCTAACTGCATCATAATTAAATTTCCAGAATCAATCTACATTCTGTCCTCATCTCTTATGATGAGCTGTGAGTCTTAGGCCACTCCTGAGAGAAGTGAGTACCTTTGTGCAAATAAGGTCAGCAGTTTGGCGATGGCCTCACCCAGCAAGTGCAGTCACTAAGAGGGAAGCTATGCATGGTGTTTTGCACGTGTGCCACCTGCTGGAGACCGTACGCAGAATATCAAGGACTGAAGTAGGTTCCTGATAGAGAGTGACTAGCTCTGGTGGGAAAGTGACAAGATAATGATCAAAGGCAAAAACCTGAACAAGAGACAGCAGTCTGGAACCCACACAATGCGCAGCACAGATGTGTCATGAAAATAAGCAGCAGTGAAAACTACCACCTGAACGAACTACACAGAGCTGCAGGCAGGTGACTCATGGAGGATACAGCCTGTGAGGGTAAAGAAGGCTGAAGATTCGTGAGACATAAAATGCTGGTAGGATCTAGAGTTTCCATTTAGAAAACAAAACATTCATTTCTGTGCAGAAGGGTTCATCCTCACTCAGGAAGCTCTTATTAATCACTGACCCGTACATAGAAGCTGGTCATTGAACAAATGAGCAAATAAGAATCTATCAGGAAAAAGTCTGTACAGTTTCTATACGCAGAAATCACACATGACTAAAAAACCTGAGTTTTTCTCAGGCATAAGCAGATCTTTTAAAAAAAATAAACAGATGCCTTGGAGACAAGGAACTACCAGTGGAAGTAATTTAATTAGACACACAGAGCCTTTGGCAAGGAAGACCTTGAGAGATACGTCACTAGAGGGACTTACAAAGTGTTGGCTGTTCATGCATCCATGCTGGGGGATGATTCACATGTCCAGTAGAAGGTAATATTACCTAAGAATGTTCAAACTACATCCTTTGAATTTTCGTGGATTTGGAAGGTAATGGTGGATGCTACTTCAAAAGGGCAGTTCTAGGCTTATTTTATATATTCCAATTTCTACTAAGCTTTCTTTCCAATGGCTTGAAAACAACTCTATCAGATTACCTTTGAAATCTCTTCTACTTTTATGAAGAATCTGTAATTGTCATTTTTATCTATCCCAATGGATATACATTTTTATTCACCAAGGAACTTGGATAAATTTCTGAAACAGAAAGCTGTATTTAAAGCAGGAAACAAAGCGCAGTAATAGTGGCATATTTTCTAGGTAGAAAATAAATAAATAGTGGTGCCTCCTTAAGGCCAATGCCGAGGTCCCTCTTCTTAATTGATTAATCAGTTGTTTGTTGTATAGTTGCTAAGTCGTGTCTGACTTTTGCGAGCCCCGTGGACTCTCTGTCCATGGGATTTTCCAGGCAAGAATACTGGGGTGGGTTGCCATTTCCTTCTCCAGAGGATCTTCCTGACCCAGGGATCAAACCTGTGTTTCCTGAATTGCCATGAGGAGTCTTTACCACTGAGCCACCAGGGAAGCCCAGATTACTCAATTCACTTGTATTCAATGTGAAGACTGCAATATTCAGTTTTGAAAGTGAAAAAGCGACCCCATGGGCTATACAGTCCATCGAATTCTCCAGGCCAGAATACTGGAGTGGGTAGCCTTTCCCTTCTCCAGGGTATCTTCCCAACCCAGGTCTCCCGCATTGCAGGTGGATTCTTTACGCTCAGCTGAGCCACAAAGGAAGCCCAAGAATACTGGAGTCGGTAGCCTATCCCTTCTCCAGATGATCTTCCCTACCCAGGAATTGAACCAGGGTCTCCTGCATTGCAGGCAGATTATTTACCGACTGAACTATCAGGGAAGCCCAAGTCAGTTTTGAAGCTGAGTTTAATTTATCTCGGATAAAAGTGTCAGTTAAGTCCCAAATGAATGCCACTTTAATATGTATGCTAAGCAAAATCAAGCAAGAGTGCTAGGAGCTAATTAGTAAGGTAGAGCTTAAAGTTCACTACATTATGGAAGATTTAGAACTACTCTAAATAGGAATCACTTCCTAGTACTTCCACAGTGCAGTTTTATTCACCTGTGGCTGATTGGGGTGAGAGAGCATGCTATTGACCCCTAAGTTTGCTTTGCGGTATCTGACATCCTGTATTAAGACTGAACATTTTTCCTCTGTTTTGTGTGGTAAGTTCCTAATGTGTGTGTGCATGCTAAGTCACTTCAGTCGTGTCCACCTCTATGTGACCCTGTAGACTATAGCCTGCCAGGCTCCTCTGTCCATGGGATTCTCCAGGCAAGAATACTGGAGTGGGTTGCCATACCCTTCTCCAGGGGATCTTCCTGACCCAGGAATCTAACCCAGGTCTTCTGCATTGCAGGCAGATTCTTTACTGTCTGAGCCACTAGGGACGCCCAAGGTACTAGATTTTACTTCTCTTAGTGTAGTTTCCTGCTGTTTTAGATCTAAAAGCTATTTAAGTATAGAACTTTTTGTGTTGTTCTAAAAATATTTTCTCAGTGCAACATAAAAACCCAAGAAAACATATAAGAAATATCATGCCAAATAAAATCTATGATACATCGAGTCCAGTTTTCCATCTCTGATAGCCAAAGATAAGTTGTGGAAGGCTAAGTCACCCCCCTAAAATATTCATTTTAGTTATCACATCCAGTTGAAAACTTACAATAAAATCTGTGTGCTGGTGACTTACAATTATGTCGCTCTCACCCTGACCCATCCTTCATATATTTAGTCCTTTTTTCAGTTCCCTGCTAGTCATTTCCAATTGTAAAAATGACCAATTCTCAAACGCGCTAGTCCACAAATGGACTTAGAAGCCTTTTTTTTTTCCCCCAAATTAGCGTTCCCAGTATTCTCAGTTTCTGTTAATGCACTGATCAAGCACCAAAGTGTGGACTCATTACTGATTCCTCAGATATGTTTTTTCTACTATCTTCTGGTGAAAGAAAGTGAAGTCGCTCAGTCGTGTCCGACTGTTTGTGACCCCATGGGCAGTAGCCTGCACCAGGCTCCTCCATCCATGGGATTTTCTAGGCAAGAATACTGGAGTGGGTTGCCATTTCCTTCTCCAGGGAATCTTTCTGACCCAGGGATCGAACCCAGGTCTCCCGCATTGTAGACAGATGTTTTACCATCTGAGCCACCGGGGAAGTCCTAAGATGGTTTCTACTATCTTCTGCTGTCTTCCAATAAATACACTTCAATGACAACTCTCTGGGGTCTTCCCCTTAGGAAATGGTTCACAAACTCTGTGCTCTATAATTCATGAATTTATATTTGCCAGAACTTTCTTTAAGAAATAAATATGACCTCAGTGGTAAACCTATATTCTACATAGGTGGCAGTCTATAAACCAAATAAAACACCATGCAGAAAATAAGGGAACTGGAATATAAATACAGGCCCACCAGACTCTGAATGTAAGACTGCCCCTAAAGTCATCATCACCTGCTGAATCTCAGAGCAAAACTGTTTTTTAGTTATCCAGAAGTGAAAGGGGAAAACAACAAAAAAACCCACAGGAATATCTCAGCTTCCAGGGGTTTGCCTTATAATTACAGAATGAAATCAACCCTTTGAACATTTCTGCATATACAATGGTGAGGATTATTTGTTTTTCTCTCAGTGGAATTTATCTCCATATGTCATTTTCAGTTATAGTAAATACAAGAATTGTAAAGAGGGTTTGCAGTTTGGTAGGATGCATTTCTTCTTTTGACTTTTAGGTCTCTCCTGAATCTAGTGGCATGCTTGTGACCCTTCAGAATTTCCCACCTTAACACTCATCTCTAGAGAGGGCAGATTGCCAGGCTGGCATTAGTGGATTCAGCACCTTAAATTAATTTCCAGTATGGAAATGCCTTAGAATGAGTAGTGTAAGCTGCACAAGAAAGATGGCACTTTAAAATGAACGTCCATGGTTAGCCCTCACCATTTTCCCATTTGTTCTTCATTACATTATTCATAGTTGGTTGGATAAATCATACTATTATTCATCTTAAGCATTTTGCTGTTAAAAGTAAATGTCCAATTTCAGGATTTTATTGTTTCAATCGAAGAATTAATGTCCCATGGTGAATCTACAATAAACATATTTAATCTTGTCTCCCATCATTATGAAACACAGATTAGTAAAACATAGCTATGAAATCCATTTATTCAAAAATATTTTGCTAACAATATAGTAATGATTCACGTATGCCTATTTTTCAAAAGGCCCTGACATGTGATTTGAATTTCCCTTTGGGTTGGAACTCTGTCCATCTGTAATTGAACTGTCAATTCTCCAGGGTAAAATTCAATTCTGAAAAAAATGACTTTTTAATTATTTTTCCCTATTCCATTCATTCTAAGGAAACTAACAAGTGAACTACCTGTATAGAGCTTTATTTGTTGCCTTATTGGCCTCTCCTATGAAAACAATTCAAAGGTTTAAGAAGTCTTGTAGGCAAGATAAACAGTTGACTAAAATTGTTACTTTTTGTCTGCTAGACTCACACTGTAATAGAAAAGGGAACAGGCTGGAATTTGGAAGCAGCTGGGCTTTCTTAGTAGATCCTACCAAGAAAATAAGTTGTTTTTCTGCTACTAGCTGGGTGGATTATCTGCAGTTCCTCAAACAGAGTTTTGATGAATAAACTGAACTAAAAGAAATGTCATGTCTTGAGCAATGTATGCATGCATGCTAAGTCGCTGCAGTGGTGTCCAACTCTTTGCAAAGCTATGGACTCTAGCCTGCCAGGCTCCTTTCAAGACCAAGTATAAAATGCCTTTTCTTCATTCATTCAGGAGCTACATAGAACGCATTTAACCCAGTTCTGGAAAACACCTCATCTTCAGAGTAATTCCTCTGGAGAGGTGGTCATCTTAGAGTCTAATCTATAAACCCATGGCTTCTCCCCAAAATGGTCATCAGTCTGTGACTAGGTTGCAGATGATTTCTTCTGATTCATTTTGTAATGTGCGCTCAGTGGAATTTGTCACAGGAGACTGGTTTCAGTTTAGCCCCTCTCAACTCTCAAATGGTAATATCCATTCTTATTTTTCTTTCCCACGTTGAATTCTGCATTCTGTAACAGTGACAGATATGATGCTGCCAAGGTAGATCAGAGTCATATTTATCTTCTCCTTGGAGACCTTATTGCATTAGTATTATGAGGTCTTTTCATTTCTGCTGCTTTGCCCCTTATTGAGTCTCAAAGTCTGGGCCAGTTCACCCTGATCTAATGTGACACAGCTGATAACATTTGAACTGCATCACATTAAGGGGCACTCATAAGCGATTTATACCAAATTCCACTAAGGATGGAGCAAAACCCAGACAGGGTCGTTTTTGCAAAAGGATTTTTCCAGTCCTGAGCTATTCCCATCAGATTTCCAGTGACTCCAGGTCAAGCTTAAAGCAATGTTTTTTTTTGACAAGCCAGAGATTAATTTAATGCTTGGTGTTTTTGCTGACATGATGGAAACCTGTTTCCACCAGAAAAAATTACAAAGCCTTTCTTTGGAAATTTGGCCTACCTAGAATGTTCTTTGATGGCATGTATATTTTAAATGTCCATTTCTGAAAATAGATGAAACAATTTATTATAAATTAATTATGTGACAAGTGTGCTCAGTCCAACTCTTTGTGATCCCATGGACTGTAGTCTGCCAGGCTCTTCTGTCCATGGGATTTCCCAGGCAAGAATACTGAAGTATTCTTGTTTTCAATTTCAAAATATGGAACCACCATTGGCTTTGTGACCTAGGCCAAAAATCTTGGAGTAATCTATGACTTTCTCATACTTCACATCTAACCTGTCAAGAAATCATGTCAGGTATGCTTTCAAATATATCTCACATTTGACCACTTTCACCACATTCATGGCTATCACTCATATCAAAGGCATATTATATCCTTCCTGAATCATTGCAAAGTCATTTAACTGGTCTCCCAGCTGCCAGTCTTGCCACCCTCAAATTCATTCCCTATATAGAATCCAGAGGGCCATTTTCAAAACGCCATTCATCATGTATCCCTTCTATCTATTTTTTGGGAGTCTCTTTTTATTAAATCAAAGACTTTAAATTCTATACTGCTTTACAGTCTTCAAAAGTTTCACACACATGATTCCTTATAATCCCATAATAACCCATTTTATATCGACCCTTATACTGCCCCTCACCTTTCCCTCTCATCACTGGTAATCCCTGGTTTATTCTCTATATCTGTGTCTGCTTCCTTTTTGTTTTGTTGTAAAAAGAAGGAAACGTTGCCTTTGCAGCAACATGGATGCACTTGGAGGGCATTGTGTTAAGTGAAATAAGTCAGATAGAGAAAGATAGATACTGTAAAATGACATCATACAATAAGTGAAAGTCACTCAATCATGGCCAACTCTTTGTGACCTCATAGAGCCCATGGAATTCTCCAGGCCAGAATACTGGAGTGGGTAGCTGTTACCTTATCCAGGGGATCGTCCCAACCCAGGGATTGAACCCAGGTCTCCCACATTGTAGGCAGATTCTTTACCAGCTGAGTTACCAGGGAAACCCAGTATTTAAAGACAAGTACTGTAAAATAGTATGACTTATATGTGCAATCTAAACAATATCACTTCCCTATTTAAAACCCTCTAATGGCTTACTCTCTTGCTTAAACCAAAGCCCAGAAGTTTTATACTACTTTCTAAGACCCTAAAAGGAATCTCCCTGGCAACCTCTCTCACCTATCTTTCTCCTACTTACTCACTTTTCTCTAGCCCTGTTGATCTTTCTTTATGTGGGTGTTCAATGTGCCAAGCACACTCCCCATTCAGGGTCTAACAAGTGCCGTGGGCCTGACACCGACAATTTGGGTGATGCTTTTTACATGCTTTTTGTTTAAGAAAAAACAAAAATTACACAAAAAAGTGAATATTTAGAATAATAAATAAATCGCTGCAATTTACAAATTTGGATAAGCTGATGAACACCCTATCAATGTTTTTATTAAGTACTGGCTGCTATCCCTCAGTACAATGGATGTAGATGTTAACTTGGATTCCTACAGGGGGAAGTTAAATATAGCTTATATCAATAACTTAAATCAAAAGTGACTGCAAACCACACGATCCCACTAAAATCAAGCTAGATTAGTCTCCTCAGGATCCCAGCAATGCTAGTGGCTATTCCAACACCACCTGAGAGGCAGGAGGGAAGGTAGGAGGAGAGCTAGGAATCCAAAGAGACAGCACACATAATCCATGGGACCCACATTCTGTACTGTGAAAATCTCAGAAGAAATATACGGCCCTGTGAACAGGAGGCTAGGGCTCTTCTCAAAGATTTGGCGGTAGTATAAAGTATTAGTCGCTCACGCACGCACACACGCTAAGTCACTTCAGTTGTGTCTGACTCTGTGCAACCCTATGGACAGCAGCCCACCAGGCTCTGCTGTCCACAGGATACTCCAGGCAAGAATACTGGAGTGGGTTGCCAGTCCCGTCTCCATAATGGTATCAGTTCAGTTCAGTTCAGTCGTTCAGTCGTGTCCGATTCTTTGCGACCCCATGAATCACAGCACGCCAGGCCTCCCTGTCCATCACCAACTCCCAGATTTCACTCAGACTCACATCCATCGAGTCAGTGATGCCATCCAGCCATCTCATCCTCTGTCGTCCCCTTCTCCTCCTTCCCTCAATCCCCCCCAAGCATCAGGGTCTTTTCCAATGAGTCAACTCTTCACGTGATATGGCCAAAGTATTGGAGTTTCAGCTTCAGCATCAGTCCTTCCAATGAACACCCAGGAATGATCTCCTTTAGGATGGACTGGTTGGATCTCCTTGCAGTCCAAGGGACTCTCAAGAGTCTTCTCCAACACCACAGTTCAAAAGTTCAATTCTTCGCCGCTCAGCTTTCTTCACAGTCCAACTCTCACATCCATACATGAAAACTGGAAAAAGCATAGCCTTGACTAGACAGACCTTTGTTGGCAAAGTAATGTCTCTGCTTTTTAATATGCTATATAGGTTGGTCATAGGAGAAGGCAATGGAAACCCACTCCAGTACTCTTGCCTGGAAAATTCCATGGACGGAGGAGCCTTGTAGGCTGCAGTCCATGGGGTCACTAAGAGTCGGGCAAGACTGAGCGACTTCACTTTCAAGCATTGGAGAAGGAAATGGCAACCAACTCCAGTATTCTTGCCTGGAGAATCCCAGGGACAGAGAATCCTAGTGGGCTGCCATCTATGGGGTTGCACAGAGTTGGACATGACTGAAGTGACTTAGCAGGAGCAGCAGCAGGTTGGTCATAACTTTCCTTCCAAGTAGTAAGTGACTTTTAATGTCATGGCTACAGTCACCATCTGCAGTGATTTTGGATTCCCCAAAATAAAGTCTGACACTGTTTCCCCATCTATTTCCCAGGAAGTGATGGGACCAGATGCCATGATCTTCGTTTTCTGAATGTTGAGCTTTAAGCCAACTTTGTCACTCTCCTCTTTCACTTTCATCAAGAGGCTTTTTAGTTCCTCTTCACTTTCTGCCATGAGGGTGGTGTCACCTGCATATAAGAGGTTATTGATATTTCTTCCAGCAATATTGATTCCAGCTTGTGCTTCTTCCAGCCCAGCATTTCTCATGATGTACTCTGCATATAAGTTAAATAAGCAGGGTGACAATATACAGCCTTGACGTACTCCTTTTCCTATTTGGAACCAGTCTGTTGTTCCATGTCCACTTCTAACTGTTGCTTCCTGACCTGCATACAGGTTTCTCAAGAGGCAGGTCAGGTGGTCTGGTATTCCCATCTCCTTCAGAATTTTCCACAGTTTATTGTGATCCACACAGTCAAAGGCTTTGGCATAGTCAATAAAGCAGAAACAGATGTTTTTCTGGAACTCTCTTGCTCTTTTGATGATCCAGTGGATGCTGGCAATTTGATCTCTGGTTCCTCGGCCTTTTCTAAAACCAGCTTGAACATCTGGAAGTTCACGGTTCACGTAGTGTTGAAGCCTAGCTTAGAGAATTTTGAGCATTACTTTACTAGCGTGTGAGATGAGTGCAATTGTGTGGTACTTTGAGCATTCTTTGGCATTGCCTTTCTTTGGGGTTGGCATGAAAACTGACCTTTTCCAGTCCTGTGGCCACTGCTTTTTCCAAATTTGCTGGCATATTGAGTGTAAGAGGAATATTGCATAGGAACCTGGAATGTCAGGTCCATGAATCAAGGCAAATTGGAAGTGGTCAAACAGGAGATGGCAAGAATGGATGTTGAAATTCTGGGAATGAGCGAAATGGATTGGAATGGGTGAATTTAACTCAGATAACCATTATATCTACTACTGCAGGCAAGAATCCCTTACAAGAAATGGGGTGGCCATTATGGTCAACAAAAGAGTCCAAAATGCAGTACTTGGATGCAGTCTCAAAAATGACGGAATGATCTCTGTTCATTTCCAAGGCAAACCGTTCAATATCACAGTAATCCAAGCCTATGCCCCAACCAGTAACGCTGAAGAAGCTGAAGTTGAATGGTTCTATGAAGACCTACAAGACCTTTGAGAACTAACACCCCCAAGCTATGTCCTTTTGACTATAGGGGACTGGAATGCAAAAGTAGGAAGTCAAGAAACACCTGGAGTAACAGGCAAACTTGGCCTCGGACTATGGAATGAAGCAGAGCAAAGGCTAATAGAGTTTTCCCAGGAGAACGCACTGGTCATAGCAAATACCCTCTTCCAACAACACAAGACTCTACACATAGACATCACCAGATGGTCAACACTGAAATCAGATTGGTTATCTTCTTTGCAGCCAAAGATGGAGAAGCTCTATACAGTCAGCAAAAACAAGACCAGGAGCTGACTGTGGCTCAGATTATGAACTCCTTATTGCCAAATTTAGACTTAAATTGATGAAAGTAGGGAAAACCACTAGACCATTCAGGTATGGCCTAAATGAAATCCCTTATGATTATACAGTGGAAGTGAGAAATAGATTTATGGAACTAGATCTGATAGACAGAGTGCCTGATGAACTATGAACAGAGGTTCGTGACATTGTACAGGAGACAGGGATCAAGACCATCCCAATGGAAAAGAAATGCAAAAAAACAAAATGGTTGTCTGAGGAGGCCTTACAAATAGCTGTGAAAAGAAGAGACGTGAAAAGCAAAAGAGAAAAGGAAATATATAAGCATCTGAATGCAGAGTTCCAAAGAATAGCAAGGAGAGATAAGAAAGCCTTCCTTAGCAATCAATGCAAAGAAATAGAGGAAAACAACAGAATGGGAAAGACTAGAGATCTCTTCAAGAAAATTAGAGATACCAAGGGCACATTTCACGCAAAGATGGGCTCAATAAAGGACAGAAATGGTATGGACCTAACAGAAGCAGAAGGTATTAAGAAAAGGTGGCAAGAATACACAGAAGAACTGTACAAAACAGAGCTTCACAACCCAGATAATCACGATGGTTTGATCACTCACCTAGAGTCAGACATCCTGGAATGTGAAGTCAAGCGGGTCTTAGAAAGCATTACTATGAACAAAGCTAGTGGAGGTGATGGAATTCCAGTTGAGCTATTTCAAACCCATAATGGTATATTAGTAAGTAAAAGTAAAGAGTCACTCAGTCATGCCTGACTCTTTGCAACCCCAGGGACTGTAGCTTACCAGGCTCCTCAGTCCATGGAATTTTCCAAGCAAGAGCACTAGAGAGTGGGTTGCCATTTCCTTCTCCAATATGTCCCTCAGTTGTGTCCAACTTTTTGCGTTCCCATGGACTCATCCTGCCAGGCTCCTCTGTCCATGGGATTCTCTAGGCAAAAATACTGGAGTGGGTTGCCATTTCCTCCTCCAGGGGGTCATCCCAGCTCTACATAAAGGAGACTTCATAAATGTGCATTAGAGGATACCCCAGGTTAAACTGTCATAGAAAACTGTCTTTTGAGTCTCTAAATTTTATATCAGTTCTACACCTCTGGTTGCCCTATTGTTTGTTTCTTTATATTGGTTTTAAGGTGAATGTCCTGGGGCTATTTGTTTCCATCAACCTGATTGGAGGATTCATATTGATGTATGGTAAAACCAATACAATATTGTTATTAGCATCCAATTAAAATGAATAAATTTATATTAAAAAAAGAAATGTCTATTTTTCTTGCTATCTTCTGAAGAGATTTGCTTCAAATCTACTCTATGATTCTCATTCTTTTCAGTTTACAATACAAATAGTTTATCATTTTTTTGCAACCTATGTCTTATAATAAAGCAGTGCTGAAAAATTAAATAGAAGAAAGTTAGTTGCCATATAGGCTACAAAAATGATTTGCTGGTGGTGATTTTTAAGTTTGATTCTAAATAGATTTATGAAGAAGGGCACTTGGAAGACATGGTTCAAATTTTGCTGTTTAAAGTATCTTGAAAGTATAGGCTCACTCTCCCTAAAATTTCAAAAAGTGTAGAGCTTAGGCTCTTAAGGGTATAGCAGTGATAAAAAGCAACACTTTATAGTTTTTTCTCTCCAGTGGTTCTCTAATATACTTGTAGAAGGAAAGCAACAGAAAACCAAGAATAAAATGAGGGGTCTTAAAGCTTCAGCTCATTAGCTTGAAGGTGGGTCTGCATCTGGCCTCGGCATTTGCTTTTTTCCTTCTTGGAATGAAATGCCTTCATTTAGTTCTCTCTTTAAATTACCCTAGTTAAATAAGGACTTTCCGTCTTCTAACTGAAGCAGCAAGCCCTGTCACTGTCTCTTCTTTTCCTCTTCCTTTTCTTCATAGCATTTACGACTACTATTACTATTATACTATGTACCTACTTGTTTATTCACTTATAGTTTGCTTCCCCTGATAGAATGGGAGCACCAAGACTGCAAAGACATGTTTTGGCTCACAGATGTATCCCCGAGTCTAGAACAGTGTTTGGTATGTAATAGGTGTTCAGTAAACATCTATTGAATGAAATGATGGATGCATTATCTTTCAAAATGCTTGTGAAAACCAATGGGATTAGGGTATTTGAAAATGGTATGAGAACAGAAAGGTCTCATTGTTATAAAGACATTAGTGATTCAGTTTTGGCATTGCCAGAAGCCTGCTTTCTCCCAGAAAGGATATTTAATTGGGAAATACACAAGAAGGACTTTGGCAGTGCAAGCAAAGATTTGGCTGAGTTTTAATTATGAATTTGTTAAAATTGGCTTGTACTCTGTGAAGTGGTTAGAATGCCGTTCCCATGGTTTTACCTAGCCACTGGGAAAAACTGGTGACATTTTAAATGGCAGTAAATGTTGGAAAGACAAATGGCACATTAAAACCCACACACCAGCGAGCAGTGTTGCCTCCAACCAATAACAACCCTTAGTAAAAACAATGTTTCATCTCTCGCATAATGATGCTTTTTTTCCCCCTTGCACTCAAATGGACACTGTCTAGTTCATGCAGACATGTGATTTTTTTGTCCGTTTAGCAATAGTTGGAAAACTGCCTCCTTGTTGAAGCTATGCAATTTCTCAGTTCTCCTAGGATAGCTAGGCAGCTCGTCACTCATGATGATAGCTCCATTCACAAACTGACATCATAAAAACATGAAGGAAGATAAAGAAAGTATTGTGCAAAGAACTTCAAGCCAAGAGAAAAATAAACCCTTTGATATTTCAGAATAGAATCCCAATGTACAGTGAAAGGCAGTGACTCAAGTGAGATTCTCCTGTTTTAAACTCCTGTTGACAAGAGAAATCCAAATTGTTGGGTTCAGTCAAAGTCTGCCAGTCTTCTGGTTAGCCAAATACTGAACAACTCTTGCAAACCAAATACCTGAGGGTTTTTCTGCTTTGTTATCTCTAGGCTAGAAATGAGGGAGGAAAGGCTAGCCCCATTAAATTACCGGGAAGAATGAAGCCATTAATGAACCAGGGATCACATAGTCATTTAGGCTTTTAAAACTAGGTTAACCCAATCAACACTGAAAAAGTTATTTGTTAAGTAACTTTTGTAGGGAAAACCACTAGACCATTCAGGAATGACCTAAATCAAATCCCATACAATTATACAGTGGAAGTGACAGATAGATTCAAGGGATTAGATCTAATAAAGCGCCTGAAGAACTATGGACGGAGGTTTGTGACATTGTACAGGAGGCAGCAATCAAGATAATCCCCAAAAAAAGAAATGCAAAAAGGCAAAATGGTTGTCGGAGGAGGCCTTACAAATAGCTGTGAAAAGAAGAGAAGTAAAAGGCAAAGGGGAAAAGGAAAGATATGCCATTTGAATGCATAGTTCCAAAGAATAGCAAGGAGAGATAAGAAAGCCTTCCTCAGCAATCAATGCAAAGAAATAGAGGAGAACAGGAAAGACTAGAGATCTCTTCAAGAAAATTAGAGACACCAAGGGCGCATTTCATGCAAAGATGGGCTCAATAAAGGACAGAAATGGTATGGACCTAACAGAAGCAGAAGATATTAAGAAGAGATGGCAAGAATACATAGAAGAACTGTACAAAAAAGATCTTTATGACCCAGATAATCATGATAGTGTGATCAATTACCTAGAGCCAGACATCTTGGAGTGGGAGGACAAGTGGCCTTAGGAAGCACCACTATGAACAAAGCTAGGGGAGGTGATGAAATTCCAGTTGAGGGTGAAAGTGCTACACTCAATATGCCAGCAAATCTGGAAAACTCAGGAGTGGCTACAGGACTGGAAAAGTTCAGTTTTCATTCCAATCCCCCAAAAAGGCAATGCTGAAGAGTCTTCAAACTACCACACAATTGCACTCATCTCACACACTAGCAAAGTGCTAATGCTCAAAATTCTCCAAGCCAGGCTTCAACAGTATATGAACCACGAACTTCCAGATGATGTTCAAGCTGGTTTTAGAAAAGGCAGAGGAACCAGATATCAAATTGCCAACATCCCTTGGATCATCAAAAAAGCAAGAGAGTTCCAGAAAAACATATACTTCTGTTTTATTGACTAAGCCAAACCCTTTGACTGTGTGTATC
Organism: Ovis canadensis; assembly: GCF_042477335.2. NCBI lineage: Eukaryota > Metazoa > Chordata > Mammalia > Artiodactyla > Bovidae > Ovis > Ovis canadensis. The sequence goes on from NC_091250.1 coordinate 82,069,221, forward strand.
ATAAAAAACTGTGGAAAATTCTTAAAGATTTGGGACTACCAGACCACCTGACCTGCCTCCTGAGAAATCTATATACAGGTTAAGAAGCAACAGTTAGAACTGGATATGGGAAAACAGAGTGGTTCCAAATCAGGAAAGGAGTATGTCAAGGCTGTATATTGTCACCCTGTTTATTTAACTTATATACAGAGTACATCATGAGAAATGCTGGACTGGGAGAAGCACAAGCTGGAATGAAGATTACTGGGAGAAATACCAATAACCTCAGATATGCAGATGACACCACTATTATGGCAGAAAGTGAAGAAGAACTAAAGAGCCTCTTGATGAAAGTGAAAGAGTAAAGTTAAAATTTGGCTCAAAACTCAACATTCAGAAAACAAAGATCATAGTATCTGGTCCCATAACTTCATGGCAAATGGATGGGGAAACAATGGAAACAGTGACAGACTTAATTTTCTTGGGCTCCAAAATCACTGCAAATGGTAACTGCAGCCATGAAATTAAAAGACGCTTGCTCCTTGGGAGAAAAGTTATGACCAACCTAGACAGGATATTGAAAAGCAGAGACATTACTTTGCCAACAAGCTCCGTCTAGTCAAAGCTATGGTTTTTCCAGTAGTTATGTATGGATGTGAGAGTTGGACTATAAAGAAACCTGAGCCCGAAGAATTGATGCTTTTGAACTGTGGTGTTGGAAAAAACTCTTGAGAGCCCTTTGGACTGCAAGGAGATCCAGCAAGTCCATCCTAAAGGAAATCAGTCCTGAATATATACTGGAAGGACTGATGCTGAAGCTGAAATTCCAATACTTTGGCCACCTGATGAGAAGACCTGACTCATTTGAAAAGAGCCTGATGCTGGGAAAGATTGAAGGCAGGAGGAGAAGGGGATGACAGAGGATGAGATGGTTGGATGGCATCACTGACTGAATGGACACGAGTTTGAGTGGGCTCCAGGAGTTGGTGATGGATAAGGAAGCTTGGCATGCTGCAGTCCATGGGGTTACAGAGAGTCTGACATGACTGAGCGACTGAACTGAACATTTAGTTATCTTTCAAAAGGGGAATTTTGGTTGGGGAGGGAAGCACAATAGGTTCCAAGGTTCCAAATCATTTCTTAGTAGTGTGTGTGGCACGCTGCAATTCATGGGGTCGCAAAGAGTCGGACACAACTAAGCGACTGAACTCAACTGAACTCTGTTTTAGGGTAAGCATGTTAAGTAGTTGTACTTGTATCTCAGCAAAGTATCTTGTATTTCGAGTCACCCTATTTAATAAATCAGCTCTAAGATTCATGGGTCAGCTGTCAAGGCCTCTGAGGGCTGTTGCTTAGGCTCCCATAACAACGAAACCCTAAATTTGGGAAGGTGAAGCAATTAACAACAGAGAGAGATGCTGAGCTTGGCTTTCTTATAAAAAAAAAAAAAGGTCACAAAGATTTCTCCAAGTTTGCCTTTTTATTCCTCTGAATTTTTGTTTCAATCTATCTCTTTTCTAAATTTTGTCTTCTTTCCTCTCATCTCTACTTTTGGAGTATGCATAGAATCTTCCCATGTAGGATTAATTTAGATCAGCTTTGAACCAGGAAACCTGGCATGAAATACAACTCCACTCTTCCCAAACCCATATTTTCCTCTTCTGTTACCCAAGTTAAAAGCATTATCAGTCTTCCTAAACCCTACAGAAACTTTGGTCTTGTCATCAAACTCCTTCTCTCAAACTCTGCTTTCTAAAATTTTCTCAGATCTGTCCTATTCCTGTCTCCTAATTGAGGCTTCCATTCCTCCTCTTCAAAAATGAAGTCATTTTCTAATTATTTCCACACATTCTATTCATTCTTCCTATGTACCTTCCAATCCAAATAGTCTTTTAGAGTCACCATTAAAAATGCATACCTGTTGAAAAGTCTCTGCGGAGTCTCATTACATCACTTACATGCTAAATTCCTCAGCCAATATTCAGTTGTTTCTACAATTTGACCCTCACCTACTTTCTTGGTGTTATCTTTTTCTTCACCCCAGTTCATATCCCCAGGAACCACAATCTCTAGACATTTATGTCGGGATGTTCCTAAAATATTTTTGTGCTTTAAAGATCCTCTTCTGACTAGAAAGTTCACCTTCCCAAGCCTGTCCATCATAATTCTTCATACTGGGACTTCCCTGGCAGACCGGTGGTTAAGACAGGGAGCACAGGTTAGATCCATGGTCAGGGAACTAAGATCCCCCATGCCTCACAGCAGGGCTAAAATAAATAAATGAATAAACACATAATCCTTTGCATTGTCACATTTTTAGAATCTTCCATTTCTACTCTCAGGCAGGGGAGGGGGGTGGGGAACTTCCCTTCCCCTATTTTCCATGGTAAATTTTATCTGTAATGTAGTCCCACATCTCCCTTTTTCTTTACAACAAAAATTCTTAAATATATTGACTATACCCACTACCTCCAATTTCTCCCCAAACATTTCCTTTTGAAGCTGTTGAAATTACTCTGCTATTCCCAGACAATTCATATCTGGATCAAGAAAAACATCCACCCTGCTGTACCTAAGCATAAGTTCCAGGACATCTTACTCAGCAAGAAGATTGCATTTGCCCTTCTTCTTGAAATATTTTGTCCATTTGCCTTCCAGTATAGCACTCAACCTAGGTTTCTCCCTACCCTGTCAACTACTACTTTTCAGTTTCCTTTGGTGTTATGCATTATCTTCCATTTTTCAGATCTTTGCTTTTTTCAGCCTACTGCACCTTCTCTGATAGCTTTATATATCAACTTCACTCTAAGGACTCTCGAAGTCAGAGATTTTAAGCATGAATTCCAGACTTTTGACTCAACTACCACTTGAGATCTCCATATAGAAGTCTAATGTGCATCTCAAATTTAACATATCCAAAAACAATCAAGATGCCCAACCCCCACTGTGACCTAGACTTTTACTCCTGTATGAGGCTGAAGCTCCAATACTTTGGCCACTTCATGCAAAGAGCCAACTCTTTGGAAAAAAACCCTGATGCTGGGAAAGATTGAAGGCAGGAGAAGGGGATGACAGAGAACGATATTGTTGGATGGCATCACTGACTCAGTGGACATGAGTTTGAGCAAGCTCCGGGATATGGTGAAAAACAGAAGCCTGGCGTGCTGCAGTCCATGCAGTCACAGTTGGATATGACTGAGTGACAGAACAACAACATTTTTTAACCTCAGAAAGAAGCAATGCCATTCTGAGCAATTCAAGCAATTGCTCAGATCATCCATGAAATGGGATCATCCTTTCTTCCACATCCCATATCAGATCCACCAGCAATTCCTAAATGCTCTGCTTTCCTACTGTGTTCAGAAACTGATTAGTTCCTACACCTGCTGTTCTTGTGAGTCCTGGACTATGACAAAAACTTCTGAACTGATTCCACTGCTTCTATACTAAACCTACTGATAGGTAGATTGGTAAAGAATAGCTGATAGCTCAGTTGGTAAAGAATCTGTCTTTGATGCCGGAGAGCACTATTCAATTCCTGGGTCAGGAAGATCCACTGGAGAAGGGATAGGCAACCCACTCCAGTATTCTTGGGCTTCCCTTGAGACTCAGCTGGTAAAGAATCCACCTGCAATGTAGGAAACCTGGGTTCGACCCCTAGGTTGGGAAGATCTGCTGGAGAAGGGAAAAGCTACCCACTCCAGTACCCTGACGTAGAGAATTGGACACAGAGTTGGACACAACTAAGCGACTTTCACATACTAAACCTCCACAATCCATACTATTACATAAAGCAGCAAGAGCTATCCTCTTAAACCCCAAGTCAGGTGATTCTCCTCTTCTGCTCCCACATTTCAGTGATTTCCCTTTTCATTAAAAATAAAATCCCAAACTTTAATGTAGACAACAAAATCATTCTGGCCTCACCTGATTTCCTAATATCATGTTTTCCCACTCTTCCCTGTACCCCTCTGGACCCAGTCATACCTGCCTCCTTTCTATTCCTCAGACATTCCATATACTCCCTTCACAAGGCCTTTGTGCTAGTTCTCTCTGTCAGAAATATGTGTATCTGGATTCTTGAATGATTTTCTCTCTCTTTTACTTCAGGTTTCTGTTCAAATATCATTTTCTCAGTGAGGCTTTCCCTAACTGCCCTGTGTAAAATAGCACATGCTCCCCACCCAGCACCCTCCGAGCCCACCCAGCACTCCTTATCCTCATTATCTTGTTTTTATGATATCAGTGGAACTTACCATCACCTGAAATGTTACATATTTGCATCATTTACCTGTTTTCTTTTCCCATCTCTCCTCAGTAGACAATGCTAGCTCCAAGAGGGCAGGGACTTGTGTCTATTTTGTTCTTTGTTGTATTCCCAGTGCCAAGAACAGTGCAAAACATATGGGTGGTACTTACTAGATATGCATTAAATGAGCTCTATCCCATTTTAAAATTCTTAACTTTCAAGCCAACTAGTAGAAACATAATACACATATAACTGATTTTTCAACAAAGCATAAAATTCCTGTTCTGTTTTAATTGGGGAAGATGAAGCTGAGGTTAGACTATCTTGACAACCACTATGTGATTTTAAATTACCTTAAACAGTTCTACAATGTATGCAGGAAGTGAAGTCATAATCTCTCAGTCATGAGTAGTTTTTTTAAAAAAAGCAAGTTGAAGTAATATAATACAAAATGTCATCTTGACTGGATAGAAACAGAACATACTTTCCTGCTTTGGAAAAGATTCAAATTGCTTTTTTAAGTTGGACCCTCTCAAACAAACTTTGACTCTCAAGTATATTTATTCAATCAAAAAGATTGCTATTACACCGTAGTACCTAAGGGTAGTATCTCACCATTTTAAGTAACCGATGCCATTTACTGTAGAGATTACACACGGACCGCAATTCTGGAAAACAGATTGTTGAGGGTTTCCTTTGGTACCACAGTCTAAGGAGGAAAGTTAAGAGTTTAACATTTTATAACTCACAGTAGGTTACATGGTCAAGCTAAACTTGTTTTAGTAACAATACTTCAAGCTACCAAAGGTTATTGCTATCAGAGAAAAAGAAAATGTTAGTTTGCTACAATTTCCTATAATATTTAGCTAAGTACAACTTTTGTTCAGTCACTCAGTCGTGTCCAACTCTTTGGGACCCCATGGACTGCAGCACCAAAGGCTTCCCTATCCTTCACTATCTTCTGGAGTTTGCTCGAACTCATGTCCATTGAGTCAGTTATGCCATCTAACTATCCCATCCTCTGTCACCTCCTTCTCTGTCTACCCTCAATCTTTCCCAGCATCCGGGTATTTCCCAATGAATTGACTCCTTGAATCAAGTGGCCAAAGTATTGAAGCTTCAGCTTTAGCATCAGTCCTTTCAATGAATGTTCAGAGTTGATTTCCTTTAGGATTGACTGGTTTGATCTCCTTGCTGTTCAAGGGACTCTCAAGAGTCTTCTCCAGCACCACACTTCAAAAGCATCAATACAACTTTTATTATGTAATATCATATTTGATAATATTTCTCTAATGTCTACCTGAAAATACAAGTTTGCACAATGATCAGGCAATGCCATAAGTTTTAATCTGCTCATAAACTGGTTTCTAAGAATGGTATTTCTGCAGCACTTGGCTGTATACTGTATCACATTAAAAAAAAAAAAAAGAAGATGGATTTAGTAAGCTGGTTTCTGCTTTCTCTTGCGGTAGGTTTCTTGAAATCTGTGTTATTTATGTGTTGTCACCAATTTAATTAAATTAACATTCAGAAATTATACAGCCAATTTGGCAGTACTGTAAATTGATATAAAAATTTATCTGGCATTGTTAATGTGCTTTTAAATGCTGACATGGCACCAATATTGAATATTTATTAAACATTTCTGTTGTTTAGCACACTTACAACATTTTGTCTTTTTAATGTAGACAGGTTTTATTATAAACCTGTACACTATGACTTATCAGAAAGTATTAAAACACAGATATATACAGTTAATCTCAAGTGTCCAGAATTGAATTAAATGCATGCTCTTGATAGCAACAGCTGTTTTAAACACCTAGACTGTTTCTTTTATCCTTGTTTGCTTTGAAAATAGGTATCTCTGACTCTCTTTTATTTGGGGATTATTATTAATTTTATTATTATCATTATTATTAATTATTTCTAAATTACATAGACTATGTGTAAGATAAAACTTTCTTCAGATATAATTTTATAAACAACATTGTTCTTGTCAAAGATTTTTTAATGGTATTTTAAAACAGTCTTTTCTGCAAAAATCAGACAATGAATACATTTCACATAGAAATACATCTTTACAAGCAATATGCTAATAGTATATTTTTAAAAACAATAGTGTATTTTTTTAATGCTGGTATAAAAAAAACAAATTAAAGAACACATACAGTATGCTCAAATGTATCTTTGAAGCTTGTGTCTAAAAGTGACACAAATTAAAGAGCTTGAAGTATTTCGTAGCTCCTGGAAAACAGACCCTCTACGTAGCATGCAAGGCAAATGTTGGATTTCCTCACATTAAATTTTATAAAATAGTTCCTGAAAGATATCAAATAAGGAGTCAGGGACTTCCAGGGCAGAGAAGTTGGAGGCAAAGCATTTTCTATAAATTAGGGCTACTAATACTACATTTCTCATAGAATTCTTGTGAAGATTAAGCCATATCATGGCTGTAAAGTACTTAGTGTGGCTCTTGGTGCATAAGAAGTGCTCAGTAAATGTTAGTGATCGTTATTATCGGGCTTCTTAGGTGGCTCAGTGGCAAAGAATCTGCCTGCCAATATAGGAGATGGGAATTTGATCCTTGGGTCAACAAGATCCTCTGGAGAAGGCAATGGCAACCCACTCCAGAATTCTCGCTGGGATATTCCCATGGACAGAGGAGCCTGGTAGACTACAATCCACAGAATCACAAGAGTCACAAATGAGTTAGCAGTTGAACAACAGACAACAACTGTTATTATTACTAGCACACATACAACATGCAAAAAGTCTGTGAGGCAGGAGTAGCTAACAGAAAGAGGACTTCAGAAGAGGTGACATCTAAGTCTCATCTATAACATGAATATATGTAGTTGTCATGCAAAGATAGAAAGGAGCTAATGCTGGAAGAATTATAATTACCAAAGAGGATGCAATTGTTAATTGAATTTTAAACTACTTATCTTTTCTGTGCAGTGTACCTAAAGTAACTAAGTGGCAGATGTAGCACGGGGGAAATCTCAGGATTATCTTAGCATTTAAGGGCAAATCACTTAAAATAGCTACCTTACTGAAATGGAGGAATTTCCTTCCTCTCTTGCCAAGGTCTGGTGAGGAAGAGCTGTTTTTAGATAAAGTTTCTTCCAAAATTAACAATGGCTTCCATGAGGATTTTTGCTGCCAATATGAGGCTATATAAGTCGTTTCTGTTTCACCGAGGAGCCACTAGCTCATGGAGTGAAATTGGTTGAAATCAGAGAGTAGGGAAAGCTACTTGAGAATGTTCCTCTTGTGGCAGCAAATCAGAAGCATCCTGTGATTTTTTTCCTCCCCGTTTCAACCAAAGCAACACCCAGATTCCACAGGTACCAGCTGAATTAACTTTTACAAATGTTATGAGAATTTAACCTTAACTCTGAAATATATAGAAATTGGAGTCAATACATGATGCTGTAATAGTCATTAATTCAGTGGTGCAATGGGAAATAAAGCCTGCAATCCAAGTAGAGTTGTTTTCATGAATGGCAGGGGTCTATGGTTGGCCTTTCTGTCTGTTACAACAGGTGACTCAAACAAGGGAATCATGTGTTAAGTGTCTCCAGATTAATCAAGGAAGGTATGAAGCTTGCACCCCATAATCTGACCAGCAAGTATGTGATATATAGACATTTCTTTTGGGTGTTATATTTTATGGCTATTTCAGTAACAAGGGAGTTTATCTTTTGAAAGATGTTTGTTCACAGAAATCCCTGTGTGCCACACCAACATGGGGTCCTATGTAATATTAGAAAAATGTGAAAACAGCCTAAGTTAAAATGGAGGGGAAAGTCAGCACTTCCATGGAGGCATCTTCTGGCAGTGGATAAGTAATAAGATTGGGATTGGGACTTCCAAGGGTTTGTTATCTCCCTTTCAAAAAATTCAGGAGTCACTGAGACCTGGCAGCCTGTTCCCCATGGAGCCTGCCTGGGTCAATCCAGAAACTATAGCTGCAGATAAAAATCCAGTAGCCAGAGAGGTCTGAAACGAGTTTTAACTTCTTTAGTCTTTGTGTGGAGGGAGGAGCTAACTCCGTGTTCTTGAGAGTTTCCCAAGCCATAAATTTGTCCTTGTCTTTATTCTGTTTCCTTGATGAGATGCAGCCTTGCATTGCTTACTGCATTCCGATGCTCCAGGTGGGACTGCCTGTCTCCTTCAACTGACTCCAGCAATGTAATGGACCCTGACCTGGGCCTGGTCCTCCCTTTCCTACTCAAAGGCGGGTGTTGGTCCTTGTTCCTTCAGCCACTGGTGGAAGTGATCCTAAGAAGCTTTTGACCCAATGACCCACTTGTCTGGAAATTCCCATTGCTTTGTCTCCCAATTTAGACTGACTAGATGCCCCTTGAATACAAACCAGTTTAGATCAAATAGGAGCTCCACATGTTCTTTCAAATATGAACTCAGGCTTCTCCCTTTGGGATTCATTCCTACAACTGGATTAGTTTACCAGCCCCAGTTTAGGCTGTTGGTGTCCAGCCTAGACCACTTGTTGGGGGTGCTGGTGGATTCACTCCCAAGCAGCCATGAATGTTGCTGTGACGGCTCACAGCACCTCCTTTCTCTTCTCCTTTCCCAAGGGTAACAGATTTTGCCCTTGGGATTCTTGCTTGAGAGGTTACCCACCACCCTCCCTAAAGCCAGCAGTCTGTAATTTTTAAAGAGGAAATTTCCTGGCCTCAAGGTGGGACCAAATGTCTGGTGCAATTTGTGTTCCAGGGTATGGGGCAGACTGAGGCTTTTCTCCACCAGAGATAACACATTTGCTTAGCTATTCTTTTTATCAGTTCCCTGTTTTCATTGCTTCATTTGTCTAAAAAATGTTTCTTTCCAAGAAGCCCCATTTTAGGTTCTTTGCTTTGGAAGCAGACCAAAGACCACTTTCCTTTCTGTTTGGGCCAGTGCTGGGATCCCAGGCTTGAGATAAAATCATGAGTTAGCCACCTCTCAGGTCATAAGATAGGCTTATAAAGTTATCTCATTGTGGCATGCCGTCTGCCAAGCCCACCAAGCTTGTTCTTTTTCTCTCTAAATATCACCTCCTCTTTACCCACTCCCCAAGCAAACCTTGCACAACATGAAGCTTGTTGTATAAACCTAGGTGTAAAATGGAATTCTATCAGAAATTGAAATGTATCTGGGTCCGAAAAGTGTATCTTAACATAGGCATCACTGGATCCTGGTTTAAAGAACTGAGTTTCTGGAGTTAATATTGGCTCACTTATTCCTTAGCTTGTCAGGAGCTAGATTTGGTTTTTGAATAGACTGGTCCTTGAAAGACTTTAGGCCACCAATTGTTCTAGAAAGTTTTACACATAAGATGCATTAATCTGTCCACATTGCAAGGGTGACCTCCTTACCACCCACCTGGAGCAGGGAACATGAACTAATGAACTAAAGTAGAACATAAAATATCCGTCAGTTCAGTTCAGTCACTCAGTCGTGTCTGACTCTGCGACCCCATGGACTGCAGCACGCCAGGCTTCCCTGTCCATCACCAACTCCTGGAGCCTACTCAGACTCATGTCCATCGCAGTGGTGATGCCATCCAATCATCTCATCCATATAATAGTTATTTTCTTATTCCATGTCATCTCCATTATGTCCCTTTGAGGCAAATATATTTTGAGTAGAATGTACAATCAGCAAGTTTTCTATTATTTACAAATTGCTGAATATATCCTGTCAAAACAGTCACTAAAAATACTTCACATTCTCTCAATCATGCTAAGAAAAACACAATCACTCAAAGAAGAGTTTGCCTACAGAATATCACACCCTTCGAAATAAATTTTTAGAGAAACCATGTGAGATACTTTGCTCCACTTTCTCCTTTTGTTAAAAATTAGCTTATCAAAGACCTGCAGAGCAGTTTTTTTTTTTTTTTCAAAGTCTTACTGTTTTTTTTAATCGGTCACTGGAAAAATTTAAGAGACGCATGACTAATTGCGTGTATAGGTGGCTCTTTACCTTTTTTTTCTTCACATTTTTCTCTTATCTCATATTCTTACTCTTTCCTATCAATTGCCACTTCCACACCCTAACTTTTCACAATTTACATAGAAAATGATCTTAATTTAAATCCTTTCTAAAATACTGTCCTTGAGCAAAGTTGTAAAGTGGGTGAAAGAGGGCAATATATCAATCTGGGAAGCCTGACTTTTATTTCAGCTCTTCTTTCCTTCCTGCGTGTCATCTGGTTTGTTTCCTAGTCTTTCTTACCGCCCTCACTTGGATCATCTGTAAAATGAATTGGTGAGACCAGGGAGCCTGAGAATACCTTCCAGCTCTAACACCCTAGGATACTATAATTTCATCTCCAGAATCTCCTCAGAGAGGAGAAGACTCTTGAGAGTCTCTTGGACTGAAAGGAGATCCAGCCAGTCCATCCTAAAGGAAATCAGCCCTGAATATTCATTGGAAGGACTGATGCTGAAGCTGAAACTCCAATACTTTGGCCACCTGATGCAAAGAGCTGACTCATTGGAAAAAACTCTAACGCTGGGAAAGATTGAAGGCAGGAGGAAAAGGGGACAACAGAGGATGAGATAGTTGGATGGCATCACCGACTCAATGGCCATGAGTCTGAGTAAGCTCCAGGAGTTGGTGATGGACAAGGAGGCCTGGCATGCAGTCCATGAGGTTGCAAAGAGTTGGACACGACTGAGTGACTGAACTGAGCTGAACTGGACCTCTCCTCCTTGTCATCCTAGATCCAGCTTTTCTTTGTCAGTGACTTATCAGTCACTTGCTCTGGCCCAAAGTCTCTGCATGTTTTTATCCTCCAGCTCATCTTTTCCATCCTAAGTGTCCAGAGTTCTATTTCTTCAGGGTACCTACTCTCTGCACAGAAAGAGACATGGTCTCTCAATAGAAATCTAGGGCCCTAATAAGCTCCACATAAACGGCAAATGGCAGACACATTCTGCTCCCATGTGTGAAATGAAACTAATAATAGTATCCTGTCAATTTTGAAATGTTAGTTCAGACGATGAGGGAGAGAAATGAGTGTGAAGTATTAAAGTGTCATAGAAATGCAGTTTATCATGAAAAATGAACACATTAGCAGAGCCTGCTGTGTAATCTCTCCTAGGTAACTCTTGTTCTTCTTTAATAAGACCTTCAAGAGACAAATTTCTTAATCAAAACCAATGACCCTAAAGGTCTTGTGAGTACTCTAGCATTCTGGTGGAGGAGATGTTTAGGCTACTGGAGGAGCTGGGGAACTCCCACCTCTCCATGGAAGCTGTACTCCCAGTTACAGATTTGTGGTTAAACACAAAGGAATTTGCCTAGATGTCTGTCTTTATGGATCAAACTGCTCTAGCTATACTTAAAGTGAGTATGAAACCCACTCAAAATGCAAAATCGGTACATCAGGTGGGTATATCATGATAGTTTGGACTGTATCCAAAAGCCAGGATGAAAGAGAACAGGATTTAGCTCTAATCCTTAAGATTATGTTTTACAATGAATGGTGATCCTGAGGAATGAAATATTGTGAATTAAAAATCATCCCAGCTTAAGATGACATAAGGCAGCCTTTGATACCTCTGAAAAACCGTCCAGAACTAAGACCCAAAGTATTTAATGGATCAACCATAGCCAAAAATATCAGGTTTTTCTTTCTTCAGATCATTATGGAGATAGAGCCATGGGGCCATGTTCATGCAAATATTGAGGCACTATTCAATAGATCTTAGGCTTGGCATTTAAATTCATTTTCTTCATTTGCAGAATTAAGATAACCTTCAATGAGGCAATGCATATTAAAAAAGCTTGTAAAACTTGACACAAGGCAGGTGATTAGTCCAATTCACACATTTATTATTACATATAAATATTTTAAATTTTCTTTATTTATTTTCGGGTGTGCTGGGTCTTGGTTGCTGCACAAGATTTTTTCTAGTTGTGGTGAGTGGTTGCTACCCTCTAGCTGCAGTGCACAGGCTTCTCATTGCAGTGGTTTCTCATTGCACAGGCTCTAGGGTGCACAGGCTTCAGTAGTTGAGGCTACCCGACTCTAGAGCACAGGCTCAATAGTTGTGGCGTGCAGGCTTTCTTGCTCCTGGGCATGTGGGATCTTCCCGGACCAGGGATCAAACCTGTGTCTCCTGCACTGGCAGCTGAATTCTTTACCACTGAGCCACCAGGGAAGCCCTATTATTATATCTGTTTCTATGTATTCTCTAAATTTTATGCAATATATTTTCTCTGTGCAGTTCTATAAATATTCCAATAAAGTGCATGATTTTTGTGGTCAACAATCATAGGGTGAAAGCCTTTCTTATTATCCCAGAAGTTGTGCTGACATAGTCTCACTGCCCCCAGAAGTTGATCAATATCAAACTTCTTCTGTGTGGGGTATGTTCACCTTCTAGAAACCAAGCAAATAAACATACCCAAATAAACCTCCCCATGATGTCATGGTCAAAAAAGAAAAGAATCATGTAATGCTTTAAAAAGTATTGAATATATCTATTCTTTAATCTCCCTCTTACTCAATGGTTGATGAATCTCATTTTCAGCCTATTAAAATCCAATTTTATGGGTTGAGTATTTCAGACAGAATGTACTATAATGTCTAATGGTATTAGACATTAGAACACATGAAAATTCAACCAATAGCTACTGGCTCTTTTGTAGAGCAAACTTCCCATTTTCATTAAGTGATGGGACAAGAGATCTTCTGCTACAAGAATGGGCTATGTGCCAGGCAGAATAACCTCTGGAGAAATGTGAATTTAACTTTTCTTGGGGCTCTCTCATTTATTTGTTTTGTGATCATATATAAGCTGTTTTATTTTTCTTCCTTTATAAAATAGAGATGTTAATGTTTGCTTATTTTACAAAATTACTAAGTAGATGCAAATAACTTTAGATAGTATATGAAGTTATTAAAATACAATAATTTATAAGTTTAGAGCTAGCGGTATAAATGATATTGACATATATGGTTTCACTCAAGTCATCTGATGTCACTTTCATGATTTTTGCAGTGGCTGAGGTTCACTTAAGCTATTATTTACATAATATTTTAAATCAACTCTATTTTCTTATAAAATTAATTTATTTTTAAAAAGAGACTTTATATTAATATTACCATTGTAAATGGAAAATACCACTTGGAGAAATAGAAGATGACTTCAAAAATAAATTCAATAAAAAATAATGTCATTAAGTTCTAGCTAGATGCTGCTGCCTACTATGCCTCTGGGGCTTCTCTGGTATCTCAGCTGGTAAAGAATCCACCTGCAATACAGGAGACCCCAGTTTGATTCCTGGGTCAGGAAGATCCCTTGAAGAAGGGATAGGCTACCCACTCTAGTATTCTTGGGCTTCTGTGGTGGCTCAGATGGTAAAGAATCCACCTGCAATGCTGGAGACCTGCATTCAATCCTTAGTTTGGGAAGATCTCCTAGAGAAGGGCATGGCAACTCACTCCAGTATTCTTGCCTGGAGAATTCCCATGGACAGAGGAGCCTGGTGGGGTACAGTCCTTGAGGTTGCAGAGTCAGATATGACTGAGTGACTAAACTCAGCACACATACTATGCCTCTGACCTATTCTCTTTGTTAAAATTAGCTATCACAGAGCATTAAAATTACACTCGTTTTGTACAGAGGCTTTCTACTAGATGTAAACCAGAAGTACTGCAGACTGTTTAAAAAGAGTAATTTTCTGTGTCATTCTCTGCTGTTTCTTAAATGACTTAAAATGATCTTACCACCCATCTGTATGGCATGCCCCTCATTTAGAGGGAAATTAGTGCAGCAGGAAGTGTAATGAGCAATAGCAGTCCATGCCTTGCCCCAGACCTTGGCATGTCACTAATATCCGTGAGCCTTATTTTCTGAATTTCAAACACAGGCATTGAGATAGAGTATTTCTGAAATTTCCATTCCCTAAAATACTTTGCAGTATCCTTCATTTGTACATGCAGAATAGATAGCACATCATTTAGTAAATATCTGAGAATGTCTAGATTCTCATTACTAAAAGAATGATCTTGTTCATCACAATGTTCTATCTTTATAAATAAGGTCAGTCTGAACTTCTATCGACATCACCAATTCAAAAGATAGTCAAGCTTATGGGGAAATTGGGGAATTCACTTTAATATTGCCTGTAATGGAAGATGAGGTGCAATAGAGTATGTGAAATTATCAGATATTCATGAATAATAGGCTACTCTGATCTCTCCTGCTAAAGTGCTACAGAAAAGTCTTGATTGATAGTACACTATTACAAAGGAAAAGAAAAAAAAAAACAAAACGACAGATACTCCTGCTTCCTACAAGTCTTTTGAAAGCACACCTGTATAAATACAGCCCTAGATGAAGTGAGGAGACCATTAGTCTTGCAATAGATGGATTCCCAATGATTTAGTGATGACTCAGGCCATGATCCCTGGAGAAGGAAATGGTAACCCACTTCAGTATTCTTGCCTGGAGAATCGCCATGGACAGAGGAGCCTGGCAGGCTACAGTCCACGGGGTCGCAAGAGTCAGACATGACTTAGCGACTAAACCACCACAGGCCATGATAATGTCCTCAGTTCTGCACAGCATAGTGGGCAACACCAACTTATGCTTCCCATTGCAAGTTTTATACTTTACATTTTGAAGACTATCACTAATTATACACATGAACACACACATGAATTACGTATAACTACAAAGGAGTAGTAACTTGTGATTTGTAACTTCCAGCATTTCTTAATGTCTTGTTTTGTGAAATGTATGATCTTCTAAAGCTGATGATTATATATGCCACCTGATTTTCCCAGTGAGTATTGTAATAAAGTAATGAATGTGCATCAAAAGCTTCACATTTAAGTCCTGAGATTAGAGGCTTACCTAGGCCAGCTGATCAGGAGCTAAAGTGGGGCTGTCCTCTTTCAGATCTTCACTGTATCTTTGGTCAGGCACGCCAGAGTTGGCTAGTGTGGCTTCATCACATTGCTAGCTACCCATCCCTACCCAAGATTCTTCATCTTCTTGCTTGACACCAGAACTTAATAAGAGCTGGCTTACTTGTCCTTTGGAATTTTGGATTCCACCCTGGGAATCATGCTGCCCTATGCTCACTCTTACTACTTACCACTCAATAGTTATTCTGGATTTTCTCTAGGCCTCTATTCATCTAGTCTAATTTTTTGATCAGAGATATACCTCAGTAGGGGCTTTCCTGGTGGCTCAGATGGTAGAGTCTGTCTACAATGCGGGAGACCTGGGTTCGATCCCTGGGTTGGGAAGATCCTCTGGAGAAGGAAATGGCATCCCACTCCAGTGTTCCTGCCTCGAAAATCCCATGGACGGAGGAGCCTGGTAGGCTACAGTCCATGGGATCGCAAAGAGTCAGACACGACTGAGTGACTTCACATACCTCAGTAGAGTCTGCACAGCCAGCCACCTGCTTTAGGTCTCCAGTCAATTCACTCTTGTCTCCCGAGCCCAGAGTATGGACTGTAACAATGTATTGTCTCATAGAAAAAAAATTATCAGCTGTAAAGGAGAAAAAAAAATTAGAAAAGGAATACAGTCAGATTCCTTTAAATTAAAACTGATTATTTTTTAATTAAAAGGAATTCTCAGAGTAAGTTATCAATATGAATATAAAGTAACTAAGGTTTCTTTCATGGAGGATAAATTAAATTAAAAGTCTCAAGGACAAACATCAATAACAGCTTAAATAAATAGAATGTGTTGGACTGAAATGTCGTGGTTTTGGCTTTATAAGGCAAATACGGGGAGGCTGTTTTTTTGTTTTCTAGATCCTTAACTGGTTATCAGTATAACCTAGCCCAACTGAAACCTGATCATTGTCTATTTTCACGTTATGCCTTCAAACTAGACTTCCCTATTTTTGCATTTCAAGGTCAACATCCCATAAAAGTAAATGCAAGATACGAAAACATCTCTGATGCCTGTTCTCTCTCTCTCTCGATGTGTTTTAATGCACTGAATAACCAGATCTGACATCAATAATCTTTCCCTAGAGTCCGTTTATACAATTCATAGAAGCATTTAGCATAGCACTTGGCACAAAATAGAATTTTGTAATGGTAGCTATGATTAGTTTGGGGCTTCTCACACTGCCTGATTCTGAGCCTCTCATCCCTCAGGCTTAACTGTTTTCTTGTTCTAAGGGATTTAGAATGAGTCATAAATAGCATAGCTCAGACACCCAGAGCGTTCCCTGGCAGAGCCAGGAAAAGTCCACTTCAAGATGAGGCAGGACAGTGACCCTCCATTTGCACCTTTAAACTGGCCTCTGTGCCCTTGGGTTCTACATGGACAAAACTGATTTTAGCTGGCATTGTCAATTACCAGCTTTGGGCTATTTATAAACATTGGGTAATTTATAAACCCGTGAGTCTCTGCTTCTCTTCATTCCAGATGGCTTTAGTAACTTATTAGATGATCTGGGGTGAGATGCCTAGCTGACTCTTCCTCACTTTCCTCATCACTAAAATGGAGTTGGACTTGTCACTATTAGATAATTTCTAAAGTTCCAGCTAGATCTAAAATTTTGTTAAATTTTTGTTCACTGCCAGATGATTAAAAATACCTGTAATAAAAGTCTGTTAACCACTTATATAATATTTTTCCCCTTTTGAGATTGAAAGTTTAATGAAAATAATCTATGGTAATATTCTGTATTAGATTTTGTGGCTTTTGTCTATATTTTAATCTGTGAACACTTTTTTGGCTTCCAAAACAAGTGAAAATAAGATTCACAAGCAGACAAAATTCACTCTGTATTAATGCAACACTTAATTCTCTGTGTTCCTTGATTCACAGATCTCTTATGACAATAAAAGCACTTTCCATATTGGCACTTGAGAGAGATGGAAACGGTATATTGAACTAGTGTAAATAACAAAATTAGAACAGCAGAGTCTTTGCAAAAAAGAAAAAAAAATTCTCAGATCTTATTTTTCAAAGGAAGGACAGATTATACTGAATTAGTTTTGTTATTGTTGCTGCATCACTATCCAAAATTTGGTGTCTTAAAACAGTTGTTCTTTCTCTCAAGGTCCTCTGGTGGGTTGGAGATCTGGGTAACTCTTTGGCTGATCTAATCCGGAGTCACTCCCTTGGTTGCAGTTATCTGATGACCATAAGGAAGGCTTCAGCCAAATTTGCAATTTGAGTTGGCTCTACCTGTCACATCCAGCTGGCCTGTCACCTCCACGACCTGGTAATCAAGGGTTCTGAGGAGGCTAGAACAGAGGCTGCAAGCTCTCTTAAGGCCTAGGAGAGCTTGCATTGTGGCTTCTGACACATCCTATTGGTCAAAGCAAGTCACAAAACTAGTATGCCAGATACAAGAAAGTGAAGAAATAGACTCCAGATCTTTAAGGGAGGAGAAGCAAGTCACACTGTCAAAGGATGGGACACAAGAAGGAGTCATTTACTGTAATAATCTGTCATGACAATATACTGTTTCCATAAGGACAATTTGGAAAGAACTCTTTTATCCCCATGGTTGTAATACCCTTGATTTTACATACTATGTTAAATGAACAAGAGTTCTTATCATTAGCGAAACTCAACTCTCATACCACCATATCTGACCACCTTACCTGCCTCCTGAGAAACTTGTATGCAGGTCAAGAAGCAACAGTTAGAAGTGGACATGGAACAACAGACTGGTTCCAAATCAGGAAAGGAGTACATCAAGCCTGTAGTGTCACCCTGCTTATTTAACTTATATGCAGAGTACATCACGCAAAATGCCATGCTGGATGAAGCACAAGCTGGAGTCAAGATTGCTGGGAGAAATATCAATAACCTCAGATATGCAGATGACACCACCCTTATGGAAGAAAGCAAAGGGGAACTAGAGTCTCTTGATGAAGGTGAAAGAGGAGGGTAAAAAAGCTGGCTTAAAACTCAACATTCAGGAAACTAAGATCATGGCATCCAGTCCCATCACTTCATGGCAAATAGATGAGGAAACAACAGAAACGGTTACAGGCTTTATTTTGGGGGTCTCCAAAATCACTGCAGACTGTGACTTCAGTCATGAGATTAAAAGACGCTTGTTCCTTGAAAGAAAAGCTATGACCAACCTAGACAGCATATTAAAAAGCAGAGACATTACTTGGCCGACAAAGGTCCATATAGTCAAAGCTAGTAGTCACTTATGGATGTGAGAGTTGGACCATAAAGAAAACTGAGCATCGAAAAAGTGATGCTTTTGAACTGTGGTCCTGGAGAAGACTCCTGAGAGTCCCTTGGAAATCAACCCTGAATTAGAAGGACCGATGCTGAATCTGAAGCTCTAATACTTTGAGCCACCTGATGTGAAGAGATGACTCATTAGAAAAGGCCTTGATGCTGGGAAAGATTGAAGGCAGGAGGAGAAGGGGATGACAGAGGATGAAATGGTTGGATGGCATTACGGACTCAATGGACATGAGTTTGAGCAAGCTCTAGGAGACGGTGAAGGACAGGGAGGCCTGGTGTGCTGCAGTATCTGGGGTTGCAGAGTCGGACATGACTGAGTAACTGAACAACAGCAATGTATTCAGACAGTACAGAGACATATTAAAGATAACTACTTTCCATTTTTCAGATGTCGAGGATTCTTAGTCAGACGTTTAGTTGCTTCAAGATAAAATTGTGGTCTTTGGGAATTGGCTAGTTGTTCTCTTGTATTGTAAATGGAATTTCCTTCCCTCAAATCTTTTTTAGTTTCCTTCAGGAAGATCATTGGTTACATAATTCTTAAGCTGTGTTATCTAAAACAGCCCATATTTTAAAAAGAAAATTAAATCTTTAGTACATTCTTTTGTATTAGAAGGCTTTTTTTGTGCTGTGTGCTACGCTTAGTTGCTCAGTTGTGTCTGACTCTCTGTGACCCCTTGGACTGCAGCCCTTCAGACTCCTCTGTCCATGGGGATACTTCAGGCAAGAATACTGGAGAGGGTTGCCATGACTCCTCCAAGGGATCTTCCCAGGCCAGAGGTCGAACCCAGGTCTCCCACATTGTAGGTGGATTCTTTATCATCCGAACCACCAGGGAAGCCCCAGAAGACTTTTTTTTTTTTAACACATATTTAAAAGGTAAACAATACAGAAAGGGTAGTATTGTTGAAAATGATTAGTTTATAAAGGGAAATTACAAGCATGCAGCTAATCAGAACTTCAAACTCCATCAATGAAGAAGTCAAAAGTCATTGAAGTATCAATAACGGATGTGCTAAGCCAGCCTGAAAACTAGGGCAGAAATTCATAGCTCAGGTCTATGGATTGAATACGAATCCTCCTGTACCTGTCAGATTATACCACGCTTAATTCTCCAGCTCATTACCCACCTCTGTGTTGTGTGATGACCTGCAGTCCACAGGGGTCTCTCACGTCATCACTCAAATAGGTTCTTATTTCTTTCAAGACAGACCTCTTGGTGATCTTTTCAGGAAGGGAGACATTTCCCCTCTATCTCTTGCTTTCTTGTGACCGGACTAATAATAGAATTGACATATGACAGATTAAAAGAAACAAATTGTAATATGTGTGCATGGTGGTCTCATAGAAATGGGAGCAAAGAAGTGGGCAAAGCAGGCAGCTTTTATATTTTCCAGACAGAGGAACAATACAGTTGTAGGGAACTGACAGGAAAAAGAAACCTGAGTTTGGGGTAGTTAATTTATGAAGAATGCAAACAGTATTTGGGTTCAGGGTAGTGAACTGAAGGAGTAACAAATTCAGCCCCCAGTCCCCTATTTGTGGTGGTAAGAGAGTCCTTCTGCCTCCAGATGCAGGAAGTGCACCTTTCATGTGAGGGACTAATTTCCTGCTTTTAAGGGGACTGGAAGGAGGGTGAGAGTGTCCCTCTTGCATTGGCTCCTAAGTAACTAATTCAAATTAATCAATAGCCGCTGAGGCACATTTTGATGGGCAGCCTGCTCTGGGTCCTATAGTCCTCAGTGCCTGGGAGCCTACTGCATTAGCCTCAGTCCTGCTTCTAACATCTCCATGGCTTTCGTATTCAAAGTGCCCAAGTGTTCTGAGGTTTCCCTTTGTCCTTATGGTGCTGGGACCATGCTTGATGCCACGTGGAAGTGTGCAAATGCTGCTTGCATAGCTCATAAAACACTTTCTGGATTTTCATAGTCACTTCAATTTTGGTTGTATTAATTCTCTCCAAGAGGTTTATACTTAATCCATGAGGATGGCATAGGGTCACTGTATTAGTCATGGTTCTCCAGAGAAACCAAGGAAAGAGGATGTACGTACATAAAAGTTAGAGGAGATTTCTCATAGGAATTGACTTGCACATCTATGGAGGCCAAGAAGTCCCTCATTCTGTCATCTGCAAACTGGTTTGGAGACCCAAGAAAGCCTATAGTAGTGTAAGTCAGTCTAAAGGCCTGAGAACTAAGGGAGAGCCTTGTGTATGTCCCACAGCTCCAAGGCTCAAGAAACAGGAGCTCACATATCCAGGGGTTGGAGATGGACAGTGTAGCTCAAGAAGAGAGAGATTTCTCCCTTTGTCTTTTGTTTTCTTGGCGCCCCCAGTGTATTGGATGATGCCTATCCACATTTGAAAGGGCAAATCTCTTTACTCAGTCTACTAAATCAAATGCTAAACTCTTCCAGAAACTCCTTCCCAGCACACCTAGATATTAATATTACACCTCACCAGCTCTCCAGGCATCATGAGCCCAATCAATTTGACACTGAAAAGTAACCATCACAGTAATGAAACCAGGCTCTTGTTCCCATTGGCCATTTTGATCTCTATTTAAGGAAGCACACAAGAAACCCCTTTCCACACAAGCAAATTTTTTACTAGAAAAAAGCAGGTAGATTCTCCATAAGAAAAGAGACATTGAGGAAAAATGATTACTGGTGACCTCACCAACCCATGAGCTGTGCCAGAGTTTGTCTGAAGTTCATTCAGTTTAGGCTCAGCTAGCACACCAGACATATGACATATAAAACATGATAGCATTAATATTTGATTTTCAGGGTTTCCCAGACAGGAAGGTCAAATTCTATAATGTCCTGTTTTAAACACTGTGATTATTAATCCTATATCATCCCGTAATATTATAAAAATTCCCATTGAGTAAACTTTTTGAAAGTGCCTTGGAAAAACAGCATAGTATGGTGAAAAGAGCCTGCAGTCAGACAAATTTTTATAAACAAGCATTCTCTCAAATTAGCATCATATTTTAAGGCTTGTTTTCCGCATTTGAAAAATGAGGATAATAAAATTTAATGTAGGCTTATTTGAGGGGCTGAAGAAGAAAATGTGTGTAAAGCATTTAACATAATATCCAATAGGAAATAGCTGACTTTGTTACAAAGAACCTATCATTGTTTTTGAAACTAGCAACCTACTTAGGGACTGGGAGAGAGGGCCTTTCTTGATTTTCAGTTCAGTTCAGTTGCTCAGTCGTGTCCGATTCTTTATGACCCATGAACTGCAACATGCCTGGCCTCCCTGTCCGTCACCAACTCCCAGAGTCCACCCAAACCCATGTCCATTGAGTCGGTGATGCCATCCAACGATCTCATCCTCTGTCATCCTCTCCTCCTCCTGCCCTCAATCTTTCCCAGCATCAGGGTCTTTTCAGATGAGTCAGTTCTTTGCATCAGGTGGCCAAAGTATTGGAGTTTCAGCTTCAACATCAGTCTTTCCAATGAACACCCAGGACTGATCTTTAGGATGGTCTGATTGGATCTCCTTGCAGTCCAAGGGACTCTCAAGAGTCTTCTCCAACACCACAGTTCAAAAGCATCAACTCTTCAGTGCTCAGCTTTCTTTATAGTCCAACTCACATCCCTACATGACTACTGGAAAAAGCATAGCCTTGACTAGATGGACCTTTGTTGACAAAGTAATGTCTCTGCTTTTGAATATGCTATCTAGTTAGTCATAACTTTCCTTCCAAGGAGTAAGTGTCTTTTACTTTTATGGCTGCAATGACCATCTGCAGTGATTTTGGATTCCCCCCAAAATAAAGTCAGCTACTGTTTCCACTGTTTCCCCTATCTATTTTCCTTGAAGTGATGGGACCAGATGCCATGATCTTAGTTTTCTGAATGTTGAGCTTTAAGCCAACTTTGTCACTCTCCTCTTTCACTTTCATCAAGAGGTTCTTTAGTTCTTCTTCACTTTCTGCCATAAGGGTGGTGTCACCTGCATGTAAGAGGTTATTGATATTTCTCCCAGCAATCTTGATTCCAGCTTGTGCTTCTTCCAGCCCAGCATTTCTCATGATGTACTCTGTATATAAGTTAAATAAGCAGGGTGACAATATACAGCCTTGACATACTCCTTTTCCTATTTGGAACCAGTCTGTTGCTCCATGTCCAGTTCTAACTGTTGCTTCCTGACCTGCATACAGGTTTCTCAAGAGGCAGGTCAGGTGGTCTGGTATTCTCATCTCTTTCAGAATTTTCCACAGTTTATTGTGATCCACACAGTCAAAGGCCTTGGCATAGTCAATAAAGCAGAAATAGATGATTTTCTGGAACTCTCTTGTTTTTTGGTGATCCAGTGGATGTTGGCAATTTGATCTCTGGTTCCTCTGCCTTTTCTAAAACCAGCTTGAACATCAGGGAGTTCATGGTTCACATATTGCTAAAGCCTGGCTTGGAGAGTTTTGAGCATTACTTTAGTATCATGTGAGATGAGTGCAATTGTGCAGTAGTATGAGCATTCTTTGGCATTGCCTTTCTTTGAGATTGGAATGAAAACTGAACTTTTCCAGTCCGGTGGCCACTGCTGAGTTTTCCAAATTTGCTGGCATATTCAGTGCGGCACTTTCACAGCATCATCTTCAGGATTTGAAATAGGTCGACTGGAATTCCATCACTTCCAGTAGCTTTGTTCGTAGTGATGCTTTCTAAGGCCCACTTGACTTCACCTTCCAAGATGTCTGGCTCTAGGTGAGTGATGATATCATCGTGATTATCTGGGTCATGAAGGTCTTTTTTGTACAGATCTTCTGTGTATTCTTGCCACCTCTTCTTAATATCTTCTGCTTTCTTAGGTCCATACCATTTCTGTCCTTTATTGAGCCCATCTTTGCATGAAATATGCCCTTAGTATCTCTAATTTTCTTGAAGAGATCTCTACTCTTTCACATTCTATTGTTTTCCTCTATTTCTTTGCACTGATCACTGAGGAAGGCTTTCTTATCTCTCCTTGCTACTCTAGGGAACTCTGCATTCAAATGGGTATATCTTTCCTTTTCTCCTTTGCATTTTGCTTCTTTTCTTTTCACAACTATTTGTAAGGCCTCCTCAGTCACCTATTTTGCTTTTTTGCATTTCTTTTTCTTGGGGATGGTCTTGATCCCTGTCTCGTGTACAATGTCACAAACCTCCGTACATAGTTCATCAGGCACTCTATCAGATCTAGTCCCTTAAATCTATTTGTCACTTCCATTGTATAATTGTAAGGGATCTGATTTAGGTTATACCTGAATGGTATAGTGGTTTTCCCCACTTTCTTCAGTTTAAATCTGAATTTCACAATAAGGAGTTCATGATCTGAGCCACAGTCAGCTCCTGGTCTTGTTTTTGCTGACAGTATAGAGCTTCTCTATCTTTGGTTGCAAAGAATATAATCATTCTGGTTATACATATATTAAAATGTTAATTTCTGTATGTCATGATGTTATATGGAAATATTAATATGAGTATCATTTTAATTCTTCTTCACTACGGTTGTTAGAGGGAGTGATGGAGGACAAAAAATATGAAATTCCATAAGATATCCACTCCATGAATGCACTCAAAATTCGGAAGTACTACTTTTTCTACTTTCATAAAAACTTGAGACTTAGCATACCTTCAGCAGACACTGTTGAGCACTAAGGGAGTATAATCCGTGCTCTCATGGAAGGGGACAAACAATAAACAAATACAATACTGAACATAGGAAGCTAAGATAAGAGTATCCAATTCAAAGAAAATAACTTGGGAGATGAGGGGTTCTCTCTAAGGGAGTGACTCAAACTGAGATCTGGAGAAGGACTCAGTGAGAGTACCATACATATGACATATTAATATGATCTAGCTGCCGTCTATGGGGTCGCACAGAGTCAGACATGACTGAAGCGACTTAGCAGCAGCAGCAGCAGCAATGTAAAGACATATGGCACATGACCATATGGCATATGATCTAGCAATGTACAGACCAGGAGTACTAGGCTAGGAGAAAATCCAATGACAAATCCAAGTGGAAGAACTTGGCATGTTTGCATGGCCAGGCTTAGGAAGAAGAAGAAAAGTGGAAGGAATGAGGCTGGCAAAGCAAAGCAGCTATGGAAGAACAACTTGGGCTTAGCCTTGAACCCCAAAGAAGAGCTTGTTTCTTTTCTTTGCAGCCTATGTCATTAAGAAGGTCAGTTGATATTACAAGGACCCACAGCATGTGAAATTCTTATTGCACTCAATATTTAACAAATGATGCATTAACCACAGAACCACCAACTGCTATTGCCCATCCAAAGACTAAGCTGCTGACCATCATTCCATCAGCCTGCATGATTTTGAAATGAGCAATTAACCATAATCTTTCCTAGCTGTAGCCAATGTTTGCAGAATCTGTCTTGGTAAAAAAAATAAGACATTTGTATTTCAAGAAAGAGAAGGCAATATGGTTATCCCTGCAAAGCATAGCAAGCTTTCTCTGCTCCTTAGCCTCTCAGTCCTTTCCCAGACCTCAGCTGACTTCTTTGCCTTGAATGAAAACCAGAGATACCGTTCTCTATTTTGCTTTTCTTTTCTCCTTCTAGTTCCCAATTACCAAGTGTTGTTTTGTTTTGTATTTTTGCTGGGAGTGCTGGGTGGTAACCTTTATCTTCAAGCCTAGATGATGAATATGATCTTCTCTAACTTCTGTAACTTTCTTCACTTAGTATGATAACCTCTAGGTCCATCCATATTGCTGCAAATAGCATTATTTCTTTCCTTTTATGTCTGAATTATATATATGTAATTATATTATAATTATATGTCCATAATTATATTTATAATTATAATATATTATATTTGTAATTATATTATATTATATATATATGCATCTTTTGAATTAGAGTTTTTGGTTTTACTAACTGTATACCTAGGAATGGGTTTGGTAGATGATATGGTAACTATAGTTTTTTCTTTTAAAGAGCCTTTATTCTGTTCTCCACAGTGGCTGAACCAATTTCCATTCACTCCAACAGTGTAGGGAGGATCCCTTTTCTTCATAGCCTATTCAGCATCTATAATTTGTAGACTTTTTGATAATAGCCATTCTGACCAATGTAAGGTGAAACCTCATTGTAGTTTTGTTTTGCATTTCTTTAACAATTAGCAGTATTGAGCATCTTTTTGTGTGCCTATTGGTCAATCTGTCTTCTTTGGAGAAATGTCAATTTAGGGTCCTCTGCCAATTTTTTGATTGGGTTATTATTATTTTTTTTATATTGAGTTTTCTGAGCTTTTGTATATTTTGGGAATTAGGCTCTTGCTGATCATGTTGTTGGCAAATATTTTCTTCCAGTCTTTTCATTTAGTTTATGGTTTCCTTTGCTGTGAAAAAGCTTGTAAATTTGGTTAGGTCCTATTTACTTATTTTTGCTTTTATTTCTTTTGCTTTGGGAGACTAACCTAAGAAAACACTGCTCTGACTTATATCAAAGAATGTTTTGCTTATGTTCTCTTCTAGGAGCTTTATAGTTTTCATGTCTTGTATTTAAGTGTTTAATCTTATATTTAAGTCTTTAATACTCCAGCTTTTCTTTTTGAGGCACAAAGAAATTTTCATGTGATTGATTCACTACTAATCACACTGATTGACTAACACTGGGATGGGGAAGAGGTAAAGGAAAGATTATTAAAAACTTAGATGTTTTTACCCTCTGGAGATCTCTGGTCTCCAGCTGCTTTGTACTACTAAGGTTCTGAGATGATTTAGTGGACTGTGTACTTAGATTTTATTTCTGAAAGTTGAGTTCACCATTCTCCATTCCTGCCTTAATAAGTCTCCATAATCTTATGGGGGAAAGCTTTGACCTTAGGAACCAAAGAGCTGTGTTCTAAGCCAGTTTCACTTCAAAATGCCAGTCTGAAGTGGGATATTTGTAACTATTTGAGACTATTTTCTCATTACAAAAGTGAGAATAGTAATCCCTAATCTTTCATAAAGTTTAGAAGGAGAATATATGAAAATTATATATATATATATATAAAATTATATTTATATGTTAAAATAGATAGCATTAAGAGGTTTTGAACAGAAGGTCTGAAGCATACAATATTTTATAAATAAAGGAAAAAATTCTAAATTAAGAGTTCCGGTATTACTTATAATCAGATAGTCAACAATGAGATACATGATCAATTTTGTCTGATGGATAAAAAAGAATTATTACCATATATACTATGGTTATTTTTTTATACTGTTACAATCTGGGAGGATGACAGAAACTATATGAAAATAGGTTGTATAAAAATAAAACTGTATAAGTAATTATAGTTAAAAATATATCTTAGACTCTTTTTAATCATAATAAGAACAATTGAAAATATCCCAATTGTTATCAAGTTATTTGCAAATAGTGAATTTAGAGAAGAAACCACACTTCTTCCTTTGATAATTCTAAAGAATAATTTCTGCCTAATGTCATTTTAGTTCTATCATGTTTGTGACTGTTATTGCTTCAGTACAGTTTTTCTCAGGAAAACTGCTAATGTTATCAGACTTCTTAGTTGAACATAAAAACAATTGCTGCTATGACTGGGAAAGTTATTAATGCCATACATGACCCATCTGGGGATAGGAAATTGAAAATAAGCTGTTTACTTTTATATCCTGTTAGCAAAGAAGTTCGAATGACATGCTATTAATTTTATGAAATAGAAAATGTCTAATACAATCAATTGTAACCAGCCTTTCCCACAATAGACTTATCCCATCCCATCTATTTTAAATTACAAAATTGCATAAAATTTATCATACAAAGTCATTTTACAGTGTTTCCTTTTAGTCATCTGAAACAGTAAAAGCCAGGAATTGTGCAGAACTCGAATCTGATGGTAGGAGGACAAGGTAAAGTGGAGCAGCTGGGTGAAAATCAAACTGATGGATATTTCTTGCAGCTGATCTGGACAGACATAACACTGGGCAAATTATTGAGGCCTTATATATCCCCAGTGGCTCAATGGTAAAGAATCCATCTGCAATGCAGAAGATATGGCAGGAGATTTGGGTTCCACTCCTGAATTGGGAAGATCCCCTGGAGTAACACATGGCTTAGTAAACTAACAACAACAAATTATACAGCCATAGCATATTGAAATATTTTGGAGTTGGTATGACCCTGATTATCTTTTCTCTCCCTCAAGAATTAAGGACAGAAACATTGGCTTGTGCTGATGCTTTCTATTTTTTTTAGTTTTCTTTTAATTAAATTTTTAACTTTTTAAGAAAAGTTTTTGGCCTTGCCAAGCAGCACATGGGATCTTGGTTCCCCAACCAGGGATCAAACCCATACCCACTGCATTAGAAGCATAGGGTACCAACCACTAGACCACCAGAGAAGTCCTTGACCCTCTGTTAATCTCAAGCCTTCAGGGAAATAAAAGTTCTGTCTCACTAACTATTAAAAATTAGAGAGCTTAATACCATAAAAGTGTGGATATAAGCAAACTTTACCAGGGAACCTCCAAATGATGAGTGGATGGAATTGAAATTATGGACCAGTGACTACTCACCCCTATGTAGTCAAGCATTATAAGTCAACCATTGATGTTGTTGTTTAGTCACAAAGTTGTGTTCAACTCTCTTGTGACCCCATGGATGGCAGCCCACCAAGTTTCTCTATCCATGGGATTCACCAGGCAAGAATGCTAGAGTGGGTTGCCATTTCCTTCTCCAGGGGATCTTCCAGACCCAGTGATCAAACCCAAGTCTCCTGCATTGGCAGGCGGATTCTTTACTACTGAGCCATCAGGAAAGCCCATATATCAACTATACCCCAATATAAAATAAAAGTGTTTAAAAGGAAACCTTTCTTGTGACTCTCTCCTGGAACTAGGCTCTTGGCCCAAGAAGTGGCACAACTGTCCATTCATTCTGCTCCTCAGGACTACGTCTAGTCATCATGGTCTCCTCTCATTTCCCTATTTCTAGTTCAGTACAAAGTCCTGCATATTTGTCCTGCTTTCCTCACATCCTACCTACTAGGCATGAATTATTTTTTTCCTCGGGATTTTGGCTGCATTTAGGATGAACACTAAATTCTTCCAAGGTATTTCATGTTATTTTCATGTTCCTCCCCTGCTTCTCCACTAGGCTCACTGTACAACCCTGGTCTCTTTCTGCCCTCCAACCACATAAGCCTGCTGTTGAGTTCTTGGCCTGGTATTTCCCATCTTTTGGCCTTCCTACACACTCTAGTCTCAGTTTGAGCTTTATTTCCTTTCCCTTTTTTCCCTGATTTAATCCCACTCATCATACCTATCTTTGTTCAATTATTTCTTCCTCTGATATATTTCCTCTGGTCACACTGAGTCTGTTCTCCCCATAGTCCCTCAGAATCCCTTTCTTTGTAGCACTAGTCACTGTAATTATACCTTAATTTGCATGATTATATTTGCTTTTGCTCACCATTAATCTCCAGAAATTTGGAAGGGCATGGGATGTCTTCAGAATTTATTAAACTTCTGTTGAATGAACAAATAAAGAAAGAAAATAATATGTGAATCTGAGGTCATATTATAGATACCAGTTGGCAAAACCAGTTTCTGACTCTATTTACAGTTTAACTGTAATTGCCCTGTTAGTAGTAGTAGTAGTAATGTAGTAGTTATTGCCCTGTTATTTCCAATAATAATTGAGCAACACAAAAGGATATCAGTGATCCACCACAGGTCTTACCGTTATCTTAAACAACTGGTTTTACAGAAAATTGTTACAGTGTGGAGAGTCCTTAAAAAATTGCAAATAGAACTACCTTATGACCCAGCAATCCCACTTCTGGGCATACACACCGAGGAAACCAGAATTGAAAGAGACACATGTACACCAATGTTCATCGCAGCACTGTTTATAATAGCCAGGACATGGAAACAACCTAGATGTCCATCAGCAGATGAATGGATAAGAAACCTGTGGTACATATACACAATGGAGTACTACTCAGCAGTTAAAATGAATACATTTGAATCAGTTCTGATGAAATGGATGAAACTGGAGCCGATTATACAGAGTGAAGTAAGCCAGAAAGAAAAACACCAATACAGTATACGAACACATATATATGGAATTTAGAAAGACGGCAATGACGACCTTGTATGCAAGACAGCAAAAAAGACACAGATGTGTATAACGGACTTTTAGACTCTGAGGGAGAGGGAGAGGGTGGGGTGATTTGGGAGAATGGCATTGTAACGTGTATACTATCATATAAGAATCAAATTGCCAGTCTATGTCCGACGCAGGATACAGCATGCTTTGGGCTGGTACATGGTGATGACCCAGAGAGATGTTATGGGGAGGGAGGTGGGAGGGGGGTTCATGTTTGGGAACGCATATACACCCGTGCTGGATTCATGTCAATGTATGGCAAAACCTATACAGTATTGTAAAGTAAAATAAAGTAAATAAATAAATAAATAAATAAAGATTAGATAAGAGAAAAAGAAAAAAAGAAAATTTAATTCATAATGCACATGCTGAAGTCTGTGGAAAACTTTTTCTTAAAAAGATACGTTTCGATTTCATTATAGAGAAGCTGAATTTTTTCTCATTTCTGGTGTTAAAGAAAATGTGTAATAATTTACCCGCCTTACTTTAGAGACATGTTAATAAGAAACCTCTGAAATAGATTCCACAAAGTCATCTATTTCTTAATCAAAATCTCCTTTAAATAAGAAATAAAAATACTTCTTAGAGTACCTCCTGAATAAAATACTAAAAGTTAGTAATTTTTATTTATTATATTTTGCTATGGTTGCCCATTATTGTCACATTACTTTTCAGGTCATCAATTGGCAATGTTCCTCATAATCAGTACTATCATCTCCCCAGTGCAAAAAACAACAATAATAACAAAAGGCTATAAGCTTGACCTTTAGTTTTAATTCCACATGCTTCCACTTACTAATTGTGGGAAATTACAAAGTTGTAGGCAGTAATTATTTACACCACCATTTTTTCATGTGTACAAAAGAAAACAAAATCTCATGTGTTACTTATCACAGTTCCAAATGATCACTTAAATGAAAAAAGCAAGGGAATCTAAGACTTAAACATGACTTCCTAATCAAAAACTAGGAAAACTGAAGGAAAAATAATTTGTCTTTTAATGTGTATATTAGAACCTTAAGAATTGATAAGCCTTTGTAGTGCCACAAATGTGCATTTAATGATTATGGTAAAATTTCTCTCAAGATACAGATGAAATAATTCTATGAGACAATTTTATGTCCTAAAATTCCTAATAGTAATAAAAAGATTTTCATGTAATCTTTTTTTAGTATGGATACATTCTAGTGAAAGAACAGCTTTATACATTTGCCACCATTTCTACCTTGATTCAGAAGCTATTGAAAAGTAATGATTAAATTGCCTTCCATCTGTCCCTAGTGTTTGGCAGTGTCCCCTGGGGGAATGTAGCTCTGGGAGGGAGAGTGGGTGAACACACCAAGCAGGCAAGATCTCTGTCCCAGCCTTACCTCAACAAGAGGAGTTCAGCGCACTGTAGTTGAAAAAACCTGCTAGGAAACAAAACAATTTTTAAACACTGTTTTGAAAAAGTAGGAATGAAAAAATGTTTTATTCTAACCCCATCAGTGTTAAGACTTCACTGTTTAATTAATCTGAGTCTTTTACATGTATACAGGTCCAAGCTTTAGCCTAAGCTGTAGCTCCTAGTAGGACTGAAAGTCTGGAGTGCCTCTGTTGAACTGGTAAAACCACACCTGCTCATTCAGTTCAGTCACTCAGTCATGAGCAACCCCATGGACTGCAGCACATCAGGCTTCCCTGACTGCCTCCAACTCCTGGAGCTTGCTCAAACTCATGTCCATCGAGTTGGGGATGCCATCCAAGAACACCTGCTAGAGGTTACCTTGAATGAGGATTTGAGAAAATGCTTCAAGGAAAAAGAATATTAAGCAGAAAAACTTAGCCTAGAAAAAAAAAAGTCCCTGATAGATCACAGGGGTTTGTCTGAGGGTTTGGTAAAAATGGGTTGCTAAATGTAAATTTTAAAGTCATTCCACTAACTGAAGTAAGACGTAGGGCACAATGCTGTGGAACCCTTGCAAAAAAATATTTAACAGAGTTTACATAAAAAGGAGGAATAAATGCAATTTCTTATGTTGATAGAACTCCAAACAACTTTGCTACTGCTGCTGCTGCTGCTGCTGCTAAGTCGCTTCAGTCGTGTTCGACTCAGTGCGATCCCATAGATGGCAGCCCACCAGACTCCCCCGTCCCTGGGATTCTCCAGGCAAGAACACTGGAGTGGGTTGCCATTTCCTTCTCCAATGCATGAAAGTGAAAAGTGAAAGTGAAGTCACTGAGTCATGTACAACTCTCAGCGACCCCATGGACTGCAACCCACCAGGCTCCTCCATCCATGGGATTTTCCAGGCAAGAGCACTGGAGTGGGGTGCCATTGCCTTCTCCACCAAACAATTCTAGGAACTTGAATGTCCTAGAAGCGGGGCTAGGCAGGTGCCAGCAGAAGTGAGAGACCAACAGAAGCACCGCAGGAACCTGGTGGCCATACCTGGCAAGGGCGACAACAGTCTGTGGATGGGACAACACGTGAGCAATCCTACAGTTCCCAGAAAAGAGGACCAGAACAAGAAAAAAGAAAAAGTACTTTGCTCAATAAATGAAGACTATAGCTGAGAAGTCTGGTTCAAGTGCATGTGTGAAAACTCTTTAAGGGAAGGGGGCTGTCATGTACATGCAAACAGGGAGCAAGAGCCTTTGGAACATGATGACTGCTATGAACCATTTGTACCTGCAGGCTGGCAAGGCCTGGGGGAAACACTGTGAACATTTATGAGTCATGAAATTCATAAACTGATTCTTGATTCATACTTATCTTTTAATCTTCACATTCTTCAGTCACTTTCATTAGCAGTCACTGTTGAGTCACCCTCTCTTGAAATATCACAGATGTGTATATTAATGTATTCTTTGCAAATTATGCTTAGTCTTCAGTGGAAGTGACTATTATCTTTGATAACTTAATGAGAACTTTCATTTCAAAGATCAATCACATGCTTCAAATTCCGTAAGTCATGGGTCATCCAAACCTGGAATTTAAATGAGAATCCTTACTTTATATAAAACTGTATCCTGGGGAAATAAAAACATCTGATAGACTAACCATATGTTTGAGGAACAATGAAAAATCTTTGAAAATATAAAATGTTTAGAGTAGACTAGTGACTAGTATTTCACTGTGGAGCCCATTTTTATTCTATTTAAGGGACTTTTGTCATGGAGTCATAGAGCTGGAAACATATCTCCATATGCCATATAGTCTGTCCTCCTGCCTTCACACAGATGGTGGTCTAGCAGACATTCAGGTATCTTCAGGGATACCTTTCTATGCTCATGCCAGTGTGAATGTAAAAATTCCTATGTATGGAGAGTAAATACAGCCTCTAATATTGATTTTAGACCCTAGAAGTCTTTGTGGTGGCAGTGGTTTGGTCATTAAGTCATGTCTATGCTTGCAACCCCATGAACTGTAGCCTGCCAGGCTCCTCTGTCCATGGGACTTCCCAGGCAGGAATACTGGAGTGGGTGCCATTTCCTTCTGAAGGGGATCTTTCTGACCCAGGGGTTGAAACTACATCTCCTGCATTACAGGCAGTCTCCTGCATCGCAGGTGGCTTCTTTACTGTTGAACTACAAGGGAAATCCAAAAGTCTTTGGGATTCCATCCTTATCCTTTGTTATTGTTATCCATTGTTTTCCCTTCCCACTGATTAGAATGGAAACTCCAAGCTAAGTAACAGTGAGACAGGCTGGCCAAGAAGCGACAAGGGATTGGAAACAAGACATGGATACCGAGGTGAGATAGACCCACCACATCTAATCCTGCAGAGAATGAGTGGTTTGGAAAGGGAACAAAGTACATGCACATTTAAGAATAATATAAGCAAAAAGTAGATTGTGGTAAATGTCTGTGGTAGGCAGAATCATGTCTCTCCAACCTGTTTCCTAAGATGGTGAAGTTTGAATCCTTAGAAGATGCAGATATGTTACCTTAGGTGGCAAAAAGGATTTAGCAAATTAAGTTAAGGACCTTGAGATGGGGACATGATCCTGAATTACCCAGGAAATGGAATCTAATCACTGGATCCTTAAAACTGGAGAACAAGAATGATCAGAGTGAGCTATCAAGAGAGATACAGCTTTGCAGGCTTTGAATGTGGAGGAAAGGTCCATGAGCCAAGGAATGAGGGAAGCCACTCGAAATTGGAAAAGGCCAAGAAATGGATTCTCCCCTAGAGCTTCCAAAAAGAACCAGCCCTCCTGACAACTTGACAACCAGCCCTCCAGTGAAATGTATGTACTCTTCTAACCTACAGAACTGTAAGATAATCAAACTGTACTATGTTAAGCTATTAAGTTTCTTGCCATCCATTTAGCAGCAACAGAAAACCAATATGACTAATAAGTTTAAGTCTCCCTTATTCTGCCCTTGACTGCTTACATTCTGTTCTCAAAACAGCATCCAGAGTGATCCTTTTAAAACAAACAACAGAGCAAGTCTCTTTTCTGATCAGAATCCTCCAGTGGCTTTCAGTCTCAATCAGAATGAAAACAAAAATCCTCATCATGGCCTCCAAGGTCCTATGCCTTCTGTCCCATCATTTACTCTGACTTTATCCCCCACTGTTCTCCCTCTTGCTTGACCGACCACCTTGCTCTTCTGGCACTCACCTGGCATACTCCTGCTTTAGGACTTCAGGACTTGGAACTTGGTATCCCTGTGATTGAAAATCTCCTTTGATAGCCACATGACTCACTTCTATACCTTGTTTAGGCCTTTGTTCCAATGCAACCCACTGAGAAAACATTCTATGATCACAAATAAATTGGAATTGAAACCTCCCACTTTCACACATTTCAATTTTCTTGCTTTATTCTTTGTCACAACACTTTTACATATAATATACAAAACCATTCTACATATATTGTACTTATTTACATTATTCATTACCTATCTCTTTCCATTAGAACTGAAAACCTATTAGTTCATGGAGTTTTTTCTATCATATTCATTGGTGATCCTCTAGTGCCTAGGATTGTCTGGCATGGAGTCAGTGCTTAATACATATTTATTAAATAAATAAATGAAAATGATATTAGAATTAAAAGAAGGGATAACTTTAGATGTCTATTCTCTTCTTGATCTCATAGTGACACTTATATTCAATGGAACCCACATAAAAGATTTTTAAAAACAACTTATAACTGTATACAAATCAAGAATTTTATAGTTTATCTTGGGTTACTTAGATTTAGGATTAGTCTTTATTGGTTTTTCTAGTAGTCATGTATGGATGTGAGAGTTGGACTGTGAAGAAAGCTGAGCGCCGAAGAATTGATGCTTTTGAACTGTGGTGTTGGAGAAGACTCTTGAGAGTCCCTTGGACTGCAAGGAGATCCAACCAGTCTGTTCTAAAGGAGATCAGCCCTGGGATTTCTTTGGAAGGAATGATGCTAAAGCTGAAACTCCAGTACTTTGGCCACCTCATGCGAAGGGTTGACTCATTGGAAAAGACTCTGATGCTGGGAGGGATGGGAGCAGGAAGAGAAGGGGATGACAGAGGATGAGATGGCTGGATGGCATCACTGACTCAATGGACATGGGTCTGAGTGAACTCTGGGAGTTGGTGATGGACAGGGAGGCATGGCATCCTGCGATTCATGGGGTCGCAAAGAGTCGGACATGACTGAGTGACTGAACTGAACTGAATCCAAGATATCTCAGCACTTCCAGCTTAATTCTCAAACTTAGCAATGCACTAGTGACTGTGATTATGAAATTTGCCTTGGCACAGTGTTTGTATCACTCATCTGGTTTTGTAAAATTGGGATATGCTTAGTGGCACATGTGGTGTATTTCCACAGCCTCTTCTTAAATTAAAATACATTGGACACAACTGCTGTAACTCATGTCTCTATCACTAAAAATTAGCATGGTAATCTGGAATGTAGTTTGTCAGCACACACACATGCACATAGAATTGTTTTTCAAGTGAATTTCCTTCTTCCTTTTACCTTTATTTCCATGTAAGCTTCATTAAAATTTGCCAAGCCTTTCCTGGAGTTGTCTCCCCATCTCACCCTAAATCAATACTAGGTATCATTTACTTTGGGGGGGCGGGCTTATTGATTCACTTAACCTAGTTCAAAGAATTTATTACTTTGAATTTTATCATAAAACTGCTTAAGTGAATGTTGTCATCGTCACAGAGGAATAACCCCAAACTTCTCTGCTATCTGCCATTTGGAACTGTTTCTTTCCCTAATTAGATTTTCTACCAAATGTTATTTTATTGCTTTGTTTATTTTTTTCCAAGTGAGAGTCCTAACAAGATAAGATATTGATACTGATTTTGTAACATAAGGCTGAAGATGCATTTTATTTATTTTTATTTATTTTTTTCTCTTTTGGCCACACCACCAGCATGAAGGCATGTGGGATCTTAGTTAGGGATGGAACCCACATGGCCTGCCTTGGAGGCCTGAAGTCATAACCATTGGACCACTGATGCATTATATTCCATAGCATCCAATGGGACCAGCTTCCAAAATGAGCATTAATATTCATTATCTCACACTGTACAGGCATTGCTGTTGTTCAGTCATTAAGTCATATCCAACTCTTCTATCCCATGGGCTGCAGCATGCCAGGCCTCCCTATCCTTCACTATCTCGAGGAGTTCACTCAGACTCATGTCCATTGAGTCAATGATGCCATCCAACCATCTCATCCTCTGCCGTCCCCTTCTCCTCCTGCCCTCAATCCTTCCCAGCATCAGGGTCTTTTCCAATGAGTCAGCTCTTCACATCAGGTGGCCAAAGTATTGAAGCTTCAGCTTCAGCATCAGTCCCTCCAGTGAACATTCAGGGTTGATTCCCTTTAGGACTGACTGGTTTGATCTCCTTGCAGTCTGAGGGACTCTCTCTCTAGGGTCTTCTCCAGCACCACTCTGAAAGCATAAATTCTTTGGCACTCAGCCTTCCTTATGGTTCAACTCTCCATCCATACATGACTATTGGAAAAACCATAGTTTTGACTATACAGACCTTTGTTCACAAAGTGGTGTTTCTGCTGTTTGATATACTGTCTAGGTTTGTCATAGTTTTTCTTCCAAGAAGTGAGCATCTTTTAATTTCATAGCTGAAGTCACCTTCTGCAGTGATTTTGAAGTCCAAGAAAATAAAATCTCTCACGGTTTCCATTTTCCCCCATCTATTTGCCATGAAGTGATGGGACTGGATGCCATATCTTAGTTTTTTCAATGTTGAGTTTTAAGCCAGTTTTCCACTCTTCTCTTTCACTTCATCAAGAGGCTCTTTAGTTCCTCTTCACTTTGACATTAGGGTGGTGTCATCTACATATCTGAGGTTATTGATATTTCTGCCAGCAATCTTGATTCCAGTTTGAGCTTCATCCAGTCCAGCATTTTGCATGATGTCCTCTGCATATATAAGTTAAATTAGCAGGGTGACAGTATACAGCCTCGACATACTCCTTTCCAAATTTGGAACTAGTCTGTTGTTCCATGTAAAGTTCTCTTGCTTCTTGACCTAGGTTTCTCAGGAGGCAAGTAAGGTGGTCTGGTAGTCCCATCACAATACTATACAAGCACGTATAGGTTAAAAATTGACTGACTCACTGTGAGTCAGGTTTATTTAAATTGACTAAGGTTAAACAGGGCTTCCTTGATAGTTCAGTAGTAAAGAATTCTCTTGCTAATACAGGAAACATGAGTTTGATCCCTGGGTTGGGAAGATCCCCTGGAGAAGGAAACGACAACCCACTCCATTATTCTTGCCTGGTAAATCCCACGGACAGAGGAGCCTGGTGGGCTACAGTCCATTGGGTTGCAAAGGAGTCAGACATGAGTTAGTGACTAAACAACTACACAACAACAACAACAACTAAGTTAAAAAATAGTTTAAGAACTTGATGTGATGGTGAGGGAGTGAGGTACTGTGAGGTTGCATTGTATTGTGGCACTTAGTATTGTGATACCAATCTGGACTTTTCCCAATGGGCCATGTTCTTTTTGTATAATTACCCCAGGCAGATGTCACATAGTATCTTCTTAAACATTTTCATTGACAGACAATGCAGCCCTACAGAAGCAATTCTTTCCATTATTGGTTGGTCTTATTGTTGAGCAGCTTTGTATATTCATGGGGGAAAATGCTAAGTTCCAGTGCTTTTCATTGACTGGTTCTAGTTCTGGCTTCTGAGGCAACCCAAAGAATTAATACTTCCTACTCTTCTTTGCATTTGACAATATCAGTAAAAAGACCATATAGGTACAGCCATGTTAAATAATCTCCATCATGGTGTGACAAGTCAATCAAAGAAGAAAACATTTAAATAAATTATAGAACGGTGTTTCTCAAGTAGTAAGAACATGCCAATATCATGATCTCAAGCCACTCTGCTAATGTGCTCAATCGTGGCTGACTCTTTGTGACCCCATGGACTGTAGCCCACCAGGGTCTTCTGTCCATGGAATTTTCCAGGCAAGAATACTGGAGTGGGTTGTCATTTCCTGTACCTGGTGGGAAATAGTTTAGTCATATTCCTCAGGTGTATTAAATAGAAGAAAGAGTGAGGGTCGCTGCTATAGTGAATGATTTCCATTTCTCCAAGGACAGAAGATGAACTCTATTGGAATCTTCATTACTCTGCTTTTGAGGGCTGTCAGACATATTTTTGAAATGCTCCTGATAGCAAGGTATTGCTACCCAGTTCCTTGCTCTTTCCTTGAATTAGACAAAGATATTTACCTGCTGATGGAATTTCATAATTATCATTAAAACTGTACATCTCCTCTTTTGTTTTTATTCTTATTTATTTATTAATTTGGCTGTGCTGGGCCTTCATTGCAGCATGCAGGCTCTTCACTGCAGCACACAGGCTTCTCTAGCTGCAAAGTGTAGCCTTCTCCACTTGTGGCTCACAGGCTTAGTTGCCACAGGGCATGTGGGACCTTAGTTTCCCAACCAGAAACCAAATCTGAGTTCCCTTCCTTGGAATGCAGATTCTTTACCAGTGGACCACCAGCAAAGTACCCACGCTTCTCCTCTTAAATACAAATAAAGTTCATGATAAAAGTAGACTAAAAAACATTTGTTGAGCAAATAGATTGCTCCTTATCTGAGGCTCTGAGAAACCTTTATCCTTTAGATGCTACAGAAGCAAGAAATATTTCAGAGCTAGAATTTTTTAAAAAAATTTTCACTCACCAAACCTGATAAAATTATTTCTTAGGGTTTCTGGGTAGTTTTTGAGTAAGAAACTTGAGGAAATCACTGTAGGATGAAGAAAGAATTGTGCACACCTCTGCAAGTGTGTTCAAGACTGAGATGTCTAGTGCTGTCAAGACTCTGATTTATTTTTAAAAGTCAACCAAACACTTTTATGTAAATAAAATTCTAAGTTATATGCCTTATTTAGTAATTACAAAAAAAAACATTTAGTGTAAGTTCACCTATATGGTTTGATTTAATAATATTTACATTCTATTTGGCTAAACAGCAACAACAAGAAACAACATTCTATTTTACTCTGGAAACCACATTTGGAGATTATAAAAAGATGAATCTGTTAAAGCAAGTGGATTGTAGATATATATTTCCATAATATTTTGTATTAAGATTATATGCTCAAAGACTTAAGAGGCTATTCAAGAGACTGCTATTTATATTTTGTTTTCTATTTTCAGAGCATGGGGACTTATTTCTAATTAAAGTGCAATAAAATCATATAATGATAGTTATTTCTAGATTTCTTATTAAAGAAAACATTAATAACATTTTAAAGATAACTCATGCAGAGTCATGTCTAGTGTCTATTATTAATTTATAAAATATATCTAAGAGCCTAAACACACTGATATAGGTTTCAAATATGTTCTTATTTCAGGAAGATGTTTGGCTCTTTAAGATACAGGGTCTGAGCAGAAAAATGTCAAGAAATGGTGGTTCATGAGGAAAAGGGGCAATATAGCGTCATTTTCCTGGTCCTTTAATTAATATCATAAAGGAGTCTGAAATATTTTGATTACCTTTGCATACAAATAATTTTGGATTTATTTAAAAATTTCAGTGCAATTTTATGTAAAATAGGTCCCTTCCTCTTTGAAATATTTGTGAATTCTTCTTCTAGAATCAATTATCCATTTCTATGCCCCTGTAGCATTTCATTGATTTAAATAAAACTTTAGTTAGCTCTGTACTTTGTTTTTGAACCATATGTCATGGAAATCAGGGATGGGAAGAGAAAAGGAAAGGACCAATTAAAAATAGATATTAAAGAATATACATATAAATAATTACTTGTATATATAATTACTTGTATATATAAATAATTACTTGTATATCTATATAAATAATTAGTTGTATATATATAAATAATCACTTGTATATATATGTAAATAATTACTTATATATATATAATTACTTATAGTAAAGGATAAGAGAGAATCAAGTATATATTTATTATAGTACATATATAAATATATATGCATTTTACAGTACTGATAGTAAAAATAAATAGTAGAAAGATAAAAGTGAAAGAGGATAGTGAAAAAGGTGGCTTAAAATTCAACATTTCAGAAAACTAAGATCATAAGCATCTTGTTCCATCACTTCATAACAGATGGGGAAACAGCAAATGGGGACTGCAGCCATGAAATTAAAAGACACTTGCTCCTTGGAAGAAAAGTCATAACCAACCTAGACAGCATATTAAAAAGCAGAGACATTACTTTGCCAACAAGCTCTGTCTAGTCAAAGCTATGGTTTTTCTAGTAGTCATGTATGGATGTGAGAGTTGGACTATAAAGAAAGGTGAGTGCCAAAGAATTGATGCTTTTGAACTGCGGTGTTGGAAAAGATTTGAGAATCCCTGGACTACAAGGAGATCCAATCAGTCCATCCTAAAGGAAGTCAGTCTGAAGATTCATTGGAAGGACTGATGCTGAAGCTGAAACTCCAATAATTGTCCACCTGATGAGAAGAACTGACTCACTGGAAAAGACCCTGATGCTGGGAAAGACTGAGGGCGGGAAGTGAAGGGGACGGCAGAGGATGAGAGGGTTGGATGGCATCATAGACTCAATGGACATGAGTTTGAGTATGCTCCGGGAATTGGTGATGGACAAGGAAACCTGGTGTGCTGCAGTTCATGGGGTTGCAAAGAGTCAGACATTGCTGAGCAGTCCTGAACTGAACTGAACTGAACTGATAGTAAAAGTGAATAGTAGAAAGGATCAACTCTTAGCTATGGGAATACTCAACCCTTGAGGCCAAATCTACCTAAAGATCAAAATCAAAAAAGAAACCTTGAAAGAGGTGACACTAAGTTCAGTTTAGTGCCACATTTCAGATCTTAGTTTTCTGAATGTTGAGCTTTAAGCCAACTTTTTCACTCTCCTCTTTCACTTTCATCAAGAGGCTTTTTAGTTCTTCTTCGCTTTCTGCCATAAGAGTGGTGTCATCTGCGTATCTGAGGTTATTGATATTTATCCCATAAATCTTGACTCCAGCTTGTGCTTCATTCAGCCTGGCATTTCGTGTGATGTACTCTGCATTTAAGTTAAATAAGCAGGGTGACAATATACAGCCTTGACGTACTCCTTTTCCTATTTGGAACCAGTCTGTTGCTCCATGTCCAGTTCTAACTGTTGCTTCCTGAGCTGCATATAGGTGTCTCAAGAGGCAGGTCAGGTGGTCTGGTATTCCCATCTCTTTCAGAATTTTCCACAGTTTCAGTCAAAGGCTTTTGCATGGTCAGTAAAGCAGACATAGATATTTTTCTGGATCTCTCTTGCTTTCTTGATGATCCAGTGGATGTTGGGAATTTGTTCCTCTGCCTTTTCTAAATCTAGCTATGTAGGTATTATTGTGGACACAGCAGGGAAAGGAGATGATGGGATGAACTGAGAGAGTTGCACTGAGACATATATACATACTGCTGCTGCTGCTGCTGCTAAGTCGCTTCAGTCGTGTCCAACTTTGTGCAACCCCAAACACGGCAGCCCACCATGTGTAAAATAGATAGCTAGTAGGAAGCTGCTGTACAGGGAGCTCAGCTCAGTGCTCTGTGATGACCAAGAGGGGCAGAATGGGGTGGGGGTGGGGGGCAAGGCTCAAGAAGGAGGGGATACATTTATACTTATAGCTGACTCACACTGTTTTACAGTGGAAACTAATACAACATTGTAAAGCAATTATCCTCCAAATAAAATAATAATACTACTAATAAAGAAATAGGTCCTAAAATATAATACAGGGGGCTTGCAAGTATTTCTGAGACATGTCAGATTGCATAAAGTTATAGAAGCATATACATATGAGGGGATCTAAACATCGGACACTGTATCTGTAACGTAGATACATACAGAGATGGAGTTAAGTGAGGCTCAAAAGTTAGGTTGCACTAAAGTTGTTCACAATTTCACACCCATGTTTAGACGTTTAGATTTAATCTTGCATATAAGGAAAGTTTTACATGGTGCTCACCTCCAGTAGAGTAGGCTCCCTTAGGAAGAGACTGAACTCACATGTTTTTGTGATCAACACCATGTCCCAGCATATAACACAATGCACAACACATGATTAACACCCTGTAAATATTTGAATGCATGAATTGTGCACAAAATTAGATTATTGCCACAGAGTTAAAAGCTAGATTGCAAGAGCCCCAGAACAGGAGGAATAAAAATGCGGAGTTAAAAGAAATTTTGCTTTGTAGGTGATTTTTATGTGGAAAAAGGGGGTTATTAGAAAAGGAGCTTTACATGGAAATTACCATTACTTTGTTACGTTTTGGTGGAACATGTGAAATATATAGGGGCTTCCCAGGTGGCCTGGTAAAGAACCCACTTGCCAATGCAGGAGATGTAAGAGATGCGGGTTTGATCTCTGGGTTGGGAAGATCCCCTGGAGGAAGGCATGGCAACCCACTCCAGTATTCTTGCCTGGAGAATCCCATGGACAGAGGAGGCTGGCAGGCTACAGTCCATAGGCTTGCACAGAGTTGGACACGACTGAAGCTA
This sequence comes from Ovis canadensis, assembly GCF_042477335.2. NCBI lineage: Eukaryota > Metazoa > Chordata > Mammalia > Artiodactyla > Bovidae > Ovis > Ovis canadensis. The sequence continues at coordinate 82,111,785 of NC_091250.1, forward strand.
CTTAGCATGCATGCACAGACATACAATATACAATTTCTGTAAGCTGTATTTAATTAAGATGAATAATACCTTTATTTTAACCTCCTTTCTTTAGGCTAAATTCCTCTCCACCACGGAAACCAACAGCTTCATTTAACAATAGAACTAAAGAAAAAAATCACTTCTGACTGAGATCATCTCTGTTGACCCCTATCTGCAATGTTTAGCAGCTATTGTTTGGTTCTCTCTAAATGCTGTATGTAAAAAAAACCAGGCAGATGTCATGGCAGAAAGCATCACAGCAAAATGAAGACACATTTCTATTTTAAGAGCCAAAATAACCAGTCAAATGATGGGGAAATGTACAGGTATAGAGTGTTTTATATTCTGGTTTTGAAAATTTGGTCCTTACATGTGGAATGCTTATTTCTGAAAGAAAGTGAAATCGCAGATGGGTAAACTTTTTTTTTTTTCCTTTGAAGTTAGGAAGGCATTTTCACAAAAGCACCTCCTTCATCTCTGAAGTGTATTTCTAGACAGGAAGAAGAAGAGTGCCATTCTTTGTAGGAACTGCAAATAAACTCCAGTCTGCCATCTTAATTAACAGAGAACCTAGATTTTACTGCAGAAATGGAAAAAATAAAATTCTCAAGAGACAACCAACACTTGGCAAGTTGTCATAAGGACTTGGCTATGAAGGTACGTGATAAAAGAACTCCACAGTTCCACAAACCTTGCTAATCTGCATTTACAAATAGGGTTGGCATACAAATAGGGTTGGCAGTTAAGGGAAGCAAATAGGGAGGGAGAATTTGGGAATTTAAGTCAAGGTGTAAAATTTTGCTTATTTTGTGTGTTATTCAACCACAAACCGTTAGTAACAATTAACCACGTGGTATTTACCCTCAAGAATACTCTTCCAAGAGATGTAAATCTAAGAATGAACAAGATCTCACCCCTGACCTCAGGAAGTTTAAGAGATTCTTGTGGAGATGGACAAGTTAATAGGCAAATTAGATTGCAGAGTGAATTACAATAAAAGTCAAAATTATAGAGAACCATAAGAGTCGTTATAAAGAGCCAAGTTATCTCACCCAATCTTGGGTTAAAGAATCAGAGGAAGATGCCAGAGAAATGAAGTCTAAGCTGAGTCCTAAAGATGGGTTGAGATTATCCATTTGAGAGAGGGGAACGATGGCATAGCAGAGACGAGTGAGAAAATGGCAAGCTCTGAGACCTTCAAACTGTAGAAATGTGGCAGAAACATAAAGGGTCAGAAAATGTCAAGAGATGAGAGTCAAGGAAAAAGCAGTACCTGGAGGACAAGCAGCTTAAAACATCAGAGTAGGATAATCAAATTTGTACTTAGCTATACTCCTAAAACTGGATTGAAAAAGGCCAAGACTAGGGTCAAGGAGGGTCAAGAGATTATTTCAGTAGCTTAAAGGAAGAATGATGACTCTCAGTCACATCCATGGTGGGGAGAACTTCAAAAATATAAGGGAGGTACCTTGAGGCAAGGGAGAGTAGAAGTTCAGGATGACTTCTAGTTTTGCTTGTTGACAACTGGGTGAGTGGTTGTATGTTCTTAGAGATCTGGAACAAGGCAGATGAGCGTGGAGGCTAGTGTGTGGCAGTGGATGGAGATGAGGAGGGAGGGGATTAGCTGAATTTGTGAAATCTGTGGGATACTTGATGAAGAAATTCAAGACAATGAGTTTAATGTAAATAGCTTATACAGACATACGACTAAATATGTAGAAACAAATGAGGGAAAGGGTATTCTGTTTTTTTCTAGAGTTAATTAATTTATTTTTGGTTGCATTGAGTCTTCATTGGTGTGAGTGGGCTTTCCCTAGTTAGGGTGAGCAGGGGCTACACTCTTGCTATGCGTGGGCTTCTCGTTGCAGTGACTTCTCTTGCAGTACATGGGCTCCTGGGAGCATGCGCTTCAGTAATTGTGATATGTGGGCTTAGTTGCCCCATGGCATATGGAATCTTCCCAGACTGGGGATCAAATCTGTATCCCCTGCATTGGCAGGTGGATTCTTAACCACTGGACCACCAGGGAACTCCAGGGTCCTCTGTTCTTGACATTCTAGAGTCATTTTTATTACTTATCTGTCAGTATCAAATGTGAAAAACAAACCTATGGCTTCCAGGAATATTAAAGAGGTATTTTATAGTCTTTTGGTACAAATCTTTTCCAAAGTGGTAGCTTTCTACAGGTATCTTGAAAAACTATGATGAAAATTTATTTCAGCCCAGATTATTTTACTCATTTTTTGTGTTAAAACTGTTGTGTGGTAAGTGTAATACTTACACTCAAAAAGAATTTTATTAGATTATTTTGTTATTCTATTTAGCTATATCATTGTATGTGTGGTTAAAGCAATTATCTTTGCATGATACTGTTTTTATTCAACACAAGACAGTTTACTAGTTCAAGCTGTTTACTGTAAAATTCAAATCATATTTTGTATTTCTATATAGAAGCTAGTCAATGGCTAAGACCAAAAATCATATGAATTAAATTGGAGTAGTAATAGAAGTGTTTAAAAATATAATTTGTTTGGGGTATAAAAGAATGCTTGAAGGAATTGAACATAATTATCTTTGCAACTTCCCTGGTGGCTCAGATGGTAAAGATTCCTCCTGCAATGCAAGAGACATGAGTTCAATCCCTGGGTTGGGAAGATCCCCTGGAGGAAGGCATGGCAGCCCACTCCAGTATTCTTACCTGGAGAATCCCCATGGACAGAGGAGTCTGGTGGGCTATAGTCCATGGGGTTGTGGAGTTGGACACGACTGAGTGACTAACACACACCTTTGCAACTATAACATGTAGCACATGTGCAGAGAAATAAGCCAAACTTCTGACTAGTGGTCATCCTACTTCTTGTTATATCTTCTATTCTCTGTCACACAATGGTGATTGGTTGCTTTTTAGTAGTCAAAAGACCTTCCTGCTGGAATATTACTGGGGAAAATCCTCCATGGGGCAGGAAAATAAACTGTCGTTTACAAGCTAAAGAGCATGTGCGGAACTGTAAGCATTTCAAGGTAGCCCGTTGTATGTACACCACAAAATCTGGCCTGAGAACATCAGCTCAACAAAGAGACAGAATATTCCTATTTCTTTTACTTATGATGAATTCTTTATGCAACTGACCCTCACCAAAATTTAGTGATGTACTCAGAATCTTAGTTTCTCAGAGTTGGACAGAGCCCCTAGGATCCTTACTACACCAGTTCTCATGAGTTGATGTCTGCTGCTGCTGCTAAGACGCTTCAGTCATGTCCAACTCTGTGTGACCCCATAGACAGCAGCCCACCAGGTTCCCCCATCCCTGGCAAGAACACTGGAGTGGGTTGCCATTTCCTTCTCCAATGCATGAAAGTGAAAAGTGAAAGTGAAGTTGCTCATTCGTGTCCGACTCTTAGCGACCCCATGGACTGCAGCCTACCAGGCTCCTCCGTCTATGGGATTTTCCAGGCAAGTGTATGGAGTGGGGTGCCATTGCCTTCTCTGTGAGTTGATGTCTTGTGTCTACCTAATGCCTCTCTTGACTACTCATTGACTTGATTACTTGCCTCTGGACAAATTCCAGTGTATTTGTTCCACTGAGATTATCAAAATATCGATTGCACTCATTTAAATTGGGAAAAATAATAAGGAATAGTATTTTCAGTGGGTTCATTGTTTTCAGCTTAACTGTAATGACATCTTGACTATAGTACTTTCTAGTGGTGTAACATTAGGAAAATCACTTAACCTGTATTTACTCATCTATGAAATGAGTCAATGATATTAGTTTAATTCTTATAGTAATATTTTAGGTTTGTTGTAGGAAATAAATGAGTTAACATAAATAAAGCCTTTAGAACAATGTTTGGCACATAGTGATTTAGAAGAATCAGCTAATGTTTGTGGAGTAGGATGCAAACCAATCTGGAGAAAAGACAAGTAGCTTTCTATCAGTGATTCCAAATATCCACAGATTTTTTTCTTAAAGCTTAGAATTTTCAAAAAACTGGAAAAACACAAAAGTTCAAAAGAGAATAGCTTTTGGGTAGTATTGTTTTATCTTTGAAAATAACAGAGGAAACTAGAAGAAAGTTAATTAAAGCTGCTAAAGGTCGAGATATTTTTGATCAGTAATATTTTGTTTTTGTTCTTATTTTCCACTATCTGGAAACCAGAAATTGTGTTTACAATAACCCAAATCTCCTCTCCTTTCCAATTTAAATGAATCCACTTTGAATCCACTTCAGATGCACGGTTTTATAATTTTATATTCACGATACGCCATTCATCTTCTCTGAACTTGCCTCACTACCTCTGACAATCAGAATCCCCTCAGATGAATTTCACAGACACTTGAAAATTAATTCTGCAAAAAGGTTAAGGAGGCCACTGAATTTTTTAAAGAATACTCTTAACTTAGATCTCAATAGTCATCTGAATAATATCCAGGCTTCTTTCCCACTTTTTGAATAATAAGTATATCCATGAAAGAGATGGGAAAGGATCAATGGAGAAGAAACTTTGAAAAACTTCTGGAGTAGATGCCTCATGGTTTTATGTTGAAATAATCCTAAAGCCATAAGGTAAATACAAGTCTTATAAGAATCACATTGACATAAATAGTAGGCTATAGATTATTGACATTTCATTGCTTCTTTAATAAAAAAAAGCATTTATGTTTCTGGCTATTATTTTCAGAGATTCATCCACAGTTATAATTATTAATTACAAAGAAAAAGCTAAGAGAATTTTCCATCTAATAAAATTTTAACAAATAATCTGTTACTCTTCAGCCATACTGTCATATTAATTAGTTTAGAATTACATGTTATAATCATTGTGATTATTGCTTTTGGCTTGGATGAGGGACCTTTTGAGTAATAATTAGTTTTTTTTTTTGTTTTTTTTTTTACAGAAAGTAGTGAAACAATGGCATGATTTCCTTTTAGGTATTACCTTAACAGTCTTATTTTTTGACAAGTTAATATCTGACAAAATAGATGCATTCCTATAGTCAGGACACTAAAGTGGATTCTGTGAAAAACAAACATCATTTCCCACAGAGTTCAAATGATCTACCTTCTCTATTATCTGGAGAGATTAATTTAGCTGCTGGAGTCAAGTCTATTGGCTTTTTTAAAAGTATTTGCTTTCTGATGTGTCAGGTGCGAAGAAACTGTTTATGTCTTTGAGCTACTTTAAGTATTAAGATTGTGGAGTGAAAATGCCAATGAAATAATATGTGAAAGCTCTTTGTAAACATTAATGCACTCAAAATGCAGTTTTTATTGGCTTATGGTATATCATTAATATTTTTAGCAAAGTGGTGATAAAATCAGATTTATTTTTGGATTTATATGAATGTAGGTTAAAGGATGTCCTATAGTGAGGGAAGACTACAGTCTGGGTGATGAGATAGAAAATTATTTGTAATAAAAATTACTGGCTTGTGAGCAAATCAATGGCAACGGAAAGGACAGGACAAATAATATGGAGGTAGGGAACTTAGGTGGATATTAAAGTTCCTTTTAAAATTAACATTCAATTAGAATTTGATAAAAAAGATGGATGCCTTGCCATCCATATGCTGCTACTGCTGCTAAGTTGCTTCAGTTGTGTCCGACTCTCTGCGACCCCAGAAATGGCAGCCCACCAGGCTCCCCTGTCCCTGGGATTCTCCAGGCAAGAACACTGGAGTGGGTTGCCATTTCCTTCTCCAATGCATGAAAGTGAAAAGTGAAAGTGAAGTCACTCAGTCGTGTCTGACTCTTAGCGACCACATGGACTGCAGCCTACCAGGCTCCTCCGTCCATGGGAGTTTCCAGGCAAGAGTACTGGAGTGGGTTGCCATTGCCTTCTCCGAAGAAAATACTGCCCAGATAAAAGGAAATGAAATTTTGTAGCAACATAGATGGACGCACAGGGTATTATGCTAGGTGAAGTAAGTCAGAAAGACACATCCTGTATGCTATTACTTATATGTGAACTCTAAAAAATACAACAAACTAGTGAATATAAAAAAATAAGAAATAGACTCACATATATTGAAAACAAAGTGGTAACCAGTTGAGAGAGGGAAGAGAGGAAGGACAATATAGTGTTATGGGAATAAAAGGCACAAACTACTAGATACAGAATAAGCTATAAGAACATATTATAAATATTGAGAATATAGCCAATATTTTACAATAACTATAATGAAGTATAACCTTTAAAAATTTTGAATCAACTATATTGCATACCTGTAACTTACATAATATTGTGTCAACTATACTTCAATAAAATTAAGAATTAAAAATAGAGACTTACAAGAGAGGGTTTAGGGTGGAATATAGGGAAAATGTGGTAAATAAGATTTCAGATTTTTTTAAAAATATTAGAGTCTAAAAGGATATAAAAGGGGAAATATCTATCAGGCATCTTGCTCGGGGCCTTGAAGCTTATGAGGGTGGTAGATTTAGAGTGAACTCTAACTGTTAGAGTCGTCTGCCTACAGAAGATGAAAGTTGGGATTTGAAATCTCCTGGAGTACTTCATGTCTGATCTTATGAGAATTTTATTTCTTTCAAACCCAAGAATAAAACAGGGGCTTTGATTGTGCATTTCTAGGTCCTTATTATTAGTGGCATACTAGTTTCCAGGGCTCGTGTTGATGTGCAAGGCCCTGTGAGCTGAATCAGAGCAGCCAGAAGCAACAAAAGAGTTAGCGCTGTAGTGGAAGAAGGAAGCAGGAAATCAGAGGTTAAGGACCAACAGAGAGATTTGAAGTATCAAGAAAAAAGCTGCTAGTTAAGATATAAAAATGAAATTAATTAGTTCAGGGATAGATGGGAACCCAAGGGGTCTGTAAGTTGAGGTTAATGATTCTGGACTACTTCTGGGAACACAGCAGGTTGCTAGGAATCACTTTTTAAAGAGAGTGGGCCAAATCTAATAATATAAAATATTTACCCAGATAATCAGCCAATCTTCCGCTTCCCTATGTTCCTCTTCAGCGTATCCCTTAAATAGATTGTGAATTATGTACAAATTTCAAGAGACACTGCTAACCTTATCTACTGTTATCTCACAGCCTTTTCCCAAAAGTAGCGGTAAATTCATTTTCCTGAACACAGACTATGGTCTTTCGTTTTGTTAACTGAATTATAATACAACAGGAAAGATGTACAAGGCCTAAGTGTACGTATATCAAATAATATTATTTTTGATACATCTTTGTCAAATCTTTGCTTAATCAAAAAATTTTAAGGAATCTCCACACTGTTCTCCATAGTGGCTGTACTAGTTTGCATTCCCACCAACAGTGTAAGAGGGTTCCCTTTTCTCCACACCCTCTCCAGCATTTATTGCTTGTAGACTTTTGGATTGCAACCATTCTGACTGGTGTGAAATGGTACCTCATTGTGCTTTTGATTTGCATTTCTCTGATAATGATTGATGTTGAGCATCTTTTCATGTGTTTGTTATCCATCTGTATGTCTTCTTTGGAGAAATGTCTATTTAGTTCTTTGGCCCATTTTTTGATTGGGTCATTTATTTTTCTGGAATTGAGCTGCAGAAGTTGCTTGTATATTTTTGAGATTAGTTGTTTGTCAGTTGCTTCATTTGCTATTATTTTCTCTCATTCTGAAGGCTGTCTTTTCACCTTGCTTATAGTTTCTTTTGTTGTGCAGAAGCTTTTAATTTTAATTAGGTCCCATTTGTTTATTTTGGTTTTTATTTCCAATATTCTGGGAGGTGGATCATAGAGGATCCTGCTATGATTTATGTTAGAGAGTGTTTTGCCTATGTTCTCCTCTAAAAGTTTTATAGTTTCTGGTCTTATGTTTAGATCTTTAATCTATTTTGAGGAAACCAGAATTGAAAGAGACATGTGTACCCCAATGTTCATCACAGCACTGTTTATAACAGCCAGGACATGGAAGCAACCTAGATATCCATCAGCAGATGAATGGATAAGAAAGCTGTGGTACATATACACAATGGAATATTACTCAGCCATTAAAAAGAATACATTTGAATCAGTTCTAATGAGGTGGATGAAACTGGAGCCGATTATACAGAGTGAAGTAAGCCAGAAAGAAAAACACCAATACAGTATACTAACACATATATATGGAATTTAGAAAGATGGTAACGATAACCCTGTATGCGAAATAGCAAAAGAGACACAGATGTATAGAACAGTCTTTTGGAGGGTGGGATGATTTGGGAGAATGGCATTGAAACATGAATAATATCATATAAGTAATGAATCGCCAGTCTAGGTTTGATGCAGGATATAGGATGCTTGGGGCTGGTGCACTGGGATGACCCAGAGGGATGGCACAGGGAGGGAGGAGGTAGGGGGGGTTCAGGATGGGGAACACGTGTACACTCGTGGCGGATTCATGTTGATGTGTCATAAAACAAATACAATATTGTAAAGTAATTAACCTCCAATTAAAATAAATAAATTTAAATTTAAAAAAGTATTATTCAAGCATCAAAAAATTTTTTTAAAGTATTGCATTAATTAAACAAGTTTATTGTAGTCAGTTGTAATAAACCATAGTGATATATTTTGTTCCAAAAGGCATTAAAGGGAATCTGTTTTATAAGTGAGAAATATTTTTGTTCATTGTAAATAAGATAAGATTTAATGTTCATTCAATAAAAAATATTCTAAAATATTAATGAAAGACAAATTTGGGAAATCATATCTGCTTAGATACTGGTAGAGTGATGGTTTATTAAATATAATCAGTTTTATCAGTGGAATCTAAAAGATGAAACAACATTAATTCCTTATTTGGAGAAGCAATTGCCAAAATATGAAAGTACGTGAGTTCCAATTTATTCAACAAATATTTGCTGAGCTCTCACCATATGTCAGGGACTTTTTAACCTATATTTCTCTATGGAAGCTGGGTGAGTTTCAATTATGAGACAAATGAATTCTGACTACAAATGCAAATAAGGTTTACAATAAAGGATACTATAACATGAAGCAAAAATCTTTTATTCTAACAAGAACAAAAATAGATTAGATCTAGTTACAGATATTTCTCACTATGATTTGAAAAAAATGATACATTTATTTCCAGTTGTTCCTCAAAAGATTGTATGTCTGAATACTAAAATAATAGAAGAATTTCTAGGTAAAAATTAGTTTTTCTTTTAGTATGTGGTCTTATAGCTCTGTGACTTAAAAAGTGTGGTGGTTCAGTGTTAGAAGAAGGTCAGGCATGTCCGACTCTTATGACCCCGTGGACTGTTGCCTGCCAGGCCCCTCTCTCCATGGGGATTCTCCAGGCAGGAATAATGGAGTGGGTAGACATTTCCTACTCCAGGGGATGGTGGTATAACTGACAGAAAAAGAACACTTTTCACAACTTCTCACAAATGATTTGGCTTTATTAAAAGTTTCTGGGGGAAAACAGTGCAAAGTGAGATCAGTTAAGTTCAGTTCAGTCGCTCAGTCGTGTCCAGCTTTTTGCGACCCCATGAATCGCAGCACGCCAGGCCTCCCTGTCCATCACCAACTCCCGGAGTTCACTCAGACTCACATCCATTGAGTCAACGATGCCATCCAGCCATCTCATCCTCGGTCGTCCCCTTCTCCTCCTGCCCCCAATCCCTCCCAGCATCAGAGTCTTTTCCAATGAGTCAACTCTTCACATGAGGTAGCCAAAGTACTGGAGTTTCAGCTTCAGCATCATTCCCTCCAAAGAAATCCCAGGGCTGATCTCCTTTAGAACGGACTGGTTGGATCTCCTTGCAGTCCAAGGGACTCTCAAGAGTCTTCTCCAACACCACAGTTCAAAAGCGTCAATTCTTTGGCACTCAGCTTTCTTCATAGTCCAACTCTCACATCCATACATGACCACTGGAAAAACCATAGCCTTGACTAGACGGACCTTTGTTGGCAAAGTAATGTCTCTGCTTTTCAATATTCTATCTAGATTGGTCATAACTTTTCTTCCAAGGAGTAAGAGTCTTTTAATTTCATGGCTACAGTCACCACCTGCAGTGATTTTGGATCCCAAAAAAATAAAGTCTGACACTGTTACCACTGTTTCCCCATCTATTTGCCATGAAGTGATGGGACCAGATGCCATGATCTTCACTTTCTGAATGTTGAGCTTTAAGCCAACTTTTTCACTCTCCACTTTCATTTTCATCAAGAAGCTTTTTAATTCCTCTTCACTTTCTGCCATAAGGGTGGTGTCATCTGCATATCTGAGGTTATTGATATTTCTCCTGGCAATCTTGATTCCAGCTTATGTTTCTTCCAGCCCAGCAAAGTGAGATAATCTCATTTAAAAAGTAAGTTGTGGGCTTCCCTGTGGCTCTGCAGTAAAGAATTTGCCTCCAATGCAAGAGACACTGGTTCAAGGGATCGGGAAGATCCCACATGCCTAGAAGCAGTTAAGTCCATGGGCCACAACTATTGACCTTGTGCTCTAGAACCCAAGTGCTGAAACTACTGAAGCCTTTGAGCCCTAGAAGCCATGCTCCACAGCAGAAGAAGTCACCATACTAAAGTCACCCTGGGCACCAAAACTAGAGAGCAGCCCCTGTCCTTCCCAACCAGAGAAAAGGCTGAGCAGCAGTGAAGGGACAGTGCAGTCAAAAGTAAATAAATTAATTAAAATTTTTAAAAAACTGTAAGGGCCAAAATAGAAATGTAAATTTCTGATACATAAAAATTCATGTTTTTAAGAATATATATCAAAGTTGATTTCAAATTAGAATTAATCTTTCTCAATCTCAATAAAGAAAGTGGCAGCAAAACTGTACACTTGAAATTGATACCTAGGCTGGCATTCCACTGCCTATCATTTCCTTCTTAGAAATCTAATGCAATCGAACAATCCCAGAGGGTTTCTGCTTATAAATAATTTGAAAAATTATTTGGAATATTGGATGTCCTATTTTCTCTAGCTTTCTTCAGTGAACAGTATTCTACTATTCTATTACTACATAGCAGAAAGTACATGACCTTTGAAGGGTGTCAGGTGGGTCTTGTTTGGATTGTACAATCCTTCCTGTGATCTTGGTCCAGTTATTTAAACTCTTGAAGCCTCATTTGTTTAATAAATACTCATAAGCCTGAGGATGAAAAGGAGATAATGCATAGTCCATAACAATGTCTGTCAATTCCTTTCCTTTTCTGTATGGGGTATCCAGTGTCCATGATTCATCTATTTGTGTATCTATTTAACCAAGGAATTCAATTTAATCAATGAACATTGATTAAAGGCACTGTATTAAGTATTGATATGTAAAGACTTCCCTGTAGCTTAAATGGTAAAGAATCTGCCTGCAATGCAGGAGACCAGGGTTCGATCCCTGGGTCAAGAAGATCTTCTGGAGAAGGGAATGGCAAACCACTCCAGTATTCTTGCCTGGAGAATCCCATGAACAGAGGAGCCTGTCAGGCTACAGTCTGTGGGGTTGCAAACAGTTGGACACAACTGAGCAGCTAACAGACATTAGATATTGAGGAGGCAGTAGTGAAATTTAAAAAATCCTAACCTTATGGAACTTATCTTCTTGCAAAATATAACTGCATCCTTATTAAGACAGTTAATTGCAAACTTGCCTCTGAATCTATAAACATATACAATTATATGTTAAAAAATTCTATCTCTGTATCCACCTTTCTTTTATCTCTCACTCCCTTTCCTAGATTTAGCCCTTTCTGTCTTCTCTCCAACTACAAAACTTTTTCCAGTGTCCACCTCCACATTAAGTTTAGATGGGGCTGAAGAGGTGCTGGAGCAGGGAATACAGAAGAGAGAATCCATATCTTAAAAGAAGGTGAATGTCACAGCAAGGAAAGAAAACATAAAATTATGAATAGTAACCTAATCAATCCACATGATAAAACATAACCATATGTTAAGTGATAAATGGCCATAAAGCCAATGAAAATTCAAAGGGAGAAATAATTCAAAAGAATTTGTCAAAATGAACTTCAAAAAAAGAGGTGAAAATTAGGCCAACTTAAAAGATTAGTAAATTTTAATGACACAAGAGGAAAAAATAATCATGAAAGGGTAACATTTTTTTCTCAACAGCAAATGTCCAAGTTTTTAACTAGTATCATTATTCTAGTTGTGACAAATTTCAGGTTAATTTTTTTTTAACTTGTAAATTTAGCAAAGTACAACCTGCAAATCAGGATTTTTTGTTGGCTTAATCAAAAGTAAATCCAGATTTCCCAAGTATCACTTCTGATTACTTAATTTATTCAGCCATAGAGGAGAGAGATACCTACAGTTGTGTTTCAATAACAGGATACATAGAGTGTCCTTATACCTCCTGTGGTCAGTAGGATTCACTCTCCTCTACTCTTTTTTCCAAAGAGTAAGGTCCACAGCTTTTTGGCAATTCATTCTGACGGCCTTCAGGCTCTTCTACTTCAATGGTTAGGGTTGTCTACCTGAGTTAGAGACACACATGCAGGTTGCAGTTATTTTTTCATTCTGAAATACTCTACCCCATCTCCCCAGCAGCAAACAGTGTTCCCTGTCATCTTTACCCCACCGGCAATGGTTTCCTTAGGCTAAGCCATCCAGGGTGTACCAGAAGAGGTGTCCACAGCTCTCTTGTCACCCTCTACTGCCAACACAGGTCATTCTCAGAATGCTTCTGGAGTACACACAGTGTTTGGGAAAAACTATTTGGCTCAGAAAGTGTAAGCTCTCGCTTTAGTTCGTTTTAAAGATAGTTTCTAAATATTTAGGGAAAGAAGGCTTGTTTCTCTCTAGTCTCGTAAGTCTCTTCATACCAAGGTTAAGTACTAAAGTGTCAATGAATCAAAACATTCATCTCTATCCCTACCTATATTTTTTGTGACCATCTGCCTGACCATAATTCTGGGCATGCAATGTTAGGTATGTTGTCCAAGAACGTGCTTTTCTATTCATCTTCATCAAGGAGGCAGATAATTGAATTTCTTCCAAGATTTTTGGCAGGTGGCTTTTCTTCTTTATGATTTTGTCTCAATATTGCCAGTTTTTTTGTCTGTTTTCTTGTAATCGTATTTTCATGAGAATTCTAGGCGACACTGCAGTTGCTTTCCATCCTGGTGGGAAGTTCTCCCAACTTTGCTTTTTGAAACTGGACCAGATACATAATTTGCAAAGGCCCAATGTAAAGTGAAAAATGCAGGGTCCCTTGTCCAAAAATTCTTGCAAAAGACTATGAAAACAGAGTGTTAAGCCAAACAGGGCAACCTCCTAAGTGCTAAGTGAGGCCTGCATGACTGCGCACATCACGTACCCAGGAAGCTGGCCCTGATGGAAACTTTCTCTAACTTCGGGTTTGATGACATTGCTGGCTCCTGAGGTTCCTTTTCTCTCTCCTAGGGCTTCTCTATTACTTGACTGACTTCTCCCATCTTCTTTCTTAAGCCCTCTAAATAAGAAGAAATCCAAGATTATGTCTTCAGTTCTCATTCTTTTTCTGCTATGTAATTCTGAGAAATCCCCACTATTTTAGTGATCTCAATCACTCCTTTCTGAAGATGGCTCTCAGCCTACTATTAATATTTCCCATTTTGATGGGTCTTATTTGAGGTACAAACCTCTAATTGCAAACAGACATTTACACTAATAGCTTATACACCTACAGTGGAATCTTTCATCTCATCTCTCAACTACTGACACTTCCATGCGAATTTTCTTTACTCTGACTCTGATTATTCCCTCTCCTTGGCTTCACAAATCTAAGTGACAGTTAACCTTTGATTTTTTAGAAATTTGGAGAATTAGCTGATTTATTATTTCCAGACATTTTTCACTTATTTTATTTTTCACATTGTTGGATGCTGTAAATACTTTTAATCTCTCTTTTTAAGAAAGGAGGGAGGTAAGACTATATAAATAAGATCTTGACAAAAATGAGTTGGAAAAATAGATTAAAACATCAAAAATATTGCTTTTCTTTAAGAGATGTTTAACTTACATCTTCTCTGCTGCTGCTGCTGTCACTTCACCTGTGTCCGACTCTGTGCGATCCCATAGACAGCAGCCCACCAGGCTCCTCTGTCCACAGGATTCTCTAGGCAAGAATACTGGAGTGGGATGCCGTTTCCTTCTCCTACATCTTCTTTCAGTTCAGTTCAGTTCAGTTCAGTCGCTCAGTCATGTTCGACTCTTTGCGACCCCAAGAATCGCAGCACGCCAGGCCTCCCTGTCCATCACCAACTCCTGGAGTCCACCCAAACCCATGTCCATCAAGTTGGTGATGCCATCCAGCCATCTCATCCTCTCTCGTCCCCTTCTCCTCCCACCTTCAATCATTCCCAGCATCAGGGTCTTTTCCAATAAGTCAACTCTTCACATGAGGTGGCCAAAAGATTGGAGTTTCAGCTTCAGCATCAGTCCTTTCAGTGAACACCCAGAACTGATCGCCCTTTGGAGAAGGCAATGGCACCCAACTCCAGTATTCTTGCCTGGAAAATCCATGGATGGAGGACCCTGGTAGGCTGCAGTCCATGGGGTTGCTAAGAGTCGGGCATGACTGAGCGACTTTACTTTGACTTTTCACTTTCTTGCATTGGAGAAGGAAATGGCAACCCACTCTAGTGTCCTTGCCTGGAGAATCCCAGGGGCTGGGAAGTCTGGTGGGCTGTTGTCTATGGGATGGCACAGAGGCAGACATGACTGAAGCGACTTAGCAGTAGTAGCAGCAGCAAATCTCCCTTAGGATGGACTGGTTGGATCTCCTTGCAGTCCCAGGGACTCTCAAGAGTCTTCTCCAGCACCACAGTTCAAAAGCATCAATTCTTCGGTGCTCATCTTTCTTCACAGTCCAACTCAAATCCATACATGACCACTGGACAAACCATAGCCTTGACTAGACGGACCTTTGTTGGCAAAGTAATATCTCTGCTTAAATCTTGACAAATACACCTGATTTTCACTTTTGGCATAAAATTCTAGGAAACAACCCTGTTTAAAAAAAATCAACTGAAAATTATTTTCACATAATGCGTTTTTCATATGTTGAAAAGAAAGGCATAATTTTTAGAATATATAAATAGTGAACTGGAAAAGGCTCTTTCAGGTATATCAAAAATTTTTAATCATGCAACATTACTGTGTTAACAAGATGTCATAAAACAAAGTTATAACAAACGGAAATTTCTCTGATTATTTGGGACAGGAATATCACTTCTCATTTCCTTATATATTTGATCCAATTTCACATTAATGTTGAAACAAGCTACATGGTACTATGCCTTTATTTGTGTTGTACTTTCTAGCTTCTTGTTTTGTTTACCTGATTTTATTTTTACCATGAGTAACCATAATAATTGGTATGTGTCACCTTGCCAAGGACAACTTCAAAACATTTTCTACATTTAACCACTCATAACACTGGTGGTGAAGAGGAAGTAAAAAGCCTCTTGATGAAAGTGAAAGAGAAGAGTGAAAAAGTTGGCTTAAAGCTCAACATTCAGAAAACTAAGATCATGGCATCTGGTCCCATCACTTCATGGGAAATTGATGGGGAAACAGTGGAAACAGTGTCAGACTTTATATTTCTGGGCTCCAAAATCACTCCAGATGGTGACTGCAGCCATGAAAGTAAAAGATGCTTACTCTTTGGAAGGAAAGTTATGACCAACCTAGATAGCATATTCAAAAGCAGAGACATTATTTTGTCGACTAAGGTCCATCTAGTCAAGGCTATGGTTTTTCCAGTAGTCATGTATGGATGTGAGAGTTGGACTGTGAAGAAAGTTGAGCACTGAAGAATTGATACTTTTGAACTGTGGTGTTGGAGAAAACTCTTGAGAGTCCCTTGGACTGCATGGAGATCCAACCAGTCCATCCTAAAGGAGATCAGTCCTGGATGTTCTTTGGAAGGACTGAGCTAAAGCTGAAATGCCAATACTTTGGCCACCTCATGAGAAGAGTTGACTTATTGGAAAAGACTCTGATGCTGGGAGGGATTGAGGGCAGGAGGAGAAGGGGATAATAGAGGATGAGATGGCTGGATGGCATCTCCAACTCGATGGACATGAGTTTGGGTAAACTCCGGGAGTTGCTGATGGACAGGGAGGCCTGGCGTGCTGTGATTCATGGGGTCGCAAAGAGTCGGACACAACTGAGCAACTGAACTGAACTGAACACTGGTGGTTTGTCTTGCTAATTTGAGGAAAAGCAAGCATCAGTGTATGAAAATATTTTTGCAAGTTTTTTAGTTTTATTTTTTATCTTTTTATTTTATATTGGAGTATAGCTGATTAACAATGTTTTGATAGTTTCGGGTGGACAGCCAAGAGCCTCAGCCATAGGTATATATGTATCCATTCTCCCCTAAACTCCCCTGCCACCCAGACAGCCAGATAACATTAACCAGAGTTCCCTGTGCCATAAAGTAGGTCCTTCTTGGTTATTCTTTTTTTTTTTTTTGACAGTGTACATTCATTTTTATTGAAATACTCAAGGATGTCTAAGCCAAGCTCTGTGAAAGTACTAGATGCACAGAGTGTAAAGAACTGTTATAGTTTGCAATTATCAAGAATATAAGAAGATTAAATGGCTCAGTTCCTTTTTTCTTATAAATTCTTTTTTTTTTAATTTTTTTTTTAATTTTAGTTTTTTATTTTTTAAATTTTAAAATCTTTAATTCTTACATGCATTCCCAAACATGAACCCCCCTCCCACCTCCCTCCCCATAGCAGTGTGTACACACTTGTCAATTCCAAACTCCCTAACTATCCCTCCCCCTGCATTCTTCCTGCTGGTAACCGTAGGTTCGTTCTTAAGTCTGTGAGTCTGTTTCTGTTTTGTAATAACTGTTAAACTAATTTGAACATTTTACAACAAAATGAATTGGCTGGGTTGGTATATTCTACAGCTAGTTACTTAAGGCAGTCTTTATGGTCTACACAACGACAACGGTTTGCTTTGTGTTCCTAAGTACTATTTTTCTGTTCTGCTGGGGAAGTGTTTGAAAGTTCATTTCTAGCCCAAGACATTCATCTCAATTATTTGAGTTGGCTCCCTGCAGATAACCCGTAATATGGAGTATCATTCACTTACAAAATAGTTGCCAAAGACATGTGCCAGTGCTCAACCTGGCAGCAAAGATGTGTGAAAAACTTTTCAAATTATGTTTTTGGGCACACAGAGAATATCACTGTAGTATAAAGTTTAGTGCACTGATTTGTCTCCATTCAATCTCTCTACTTATCTGTTCTCCAAAGTCAGCAGAATTGTCACAACCAAGTATGTTGAAACATGTACTAGTGAATTAGTTTGGTTGGTAAAGTTGGGAGACTAAAAAATACATGTTTACTAATTTTTCCTTGGATTTCTAATTAGATATTATGACTCATTGGTCCTATAGTTCTTACTATTTTGATGCTGATGTTCTAGAGCCTTTATCTGGACAAGTAGAATCAAATGTAAGCTGTTCAAAACTCAGAAACTACTGCTTTTGTCTATTTTGGGAGATCACTAAAAATTTTTTGTTTTTTTCTTATGAGAGAAGCAAGCTCATACAAAAGTGCTTACAGACCCCATCTGACCTGCCCCATCAGGTGTCCAGGTCTTCCCATGAGTAAGCCTTTCTGCCTTTGAGACTTTCTGATTGCTGGTGGGGGTGCTGTTTTTCACTGGATGCGTCATTCATCAAAATTCTGTTCGGATACATTCTCCTCTATGCAATCCTTTTGAATATCAGTATCTTTTTATCATCTACACATTCCAACTCTCAGACTTTTATACAGTAATCTATTTAAGATCATCTTGAGCTCAGGAAATGACAATGGTTTTGCAATATCTCTGGTTCTACCACTGAATAACACTAACATTAGTAACTATAGGGTTGCTTTTCGGTGTTAGGCTCCAGGAACCATCCCTGTTAAAGAACCACTTGATAATTCTTCTTAAATAATTAGAGTTGGTTATGAAATACTCTTGTATTATGAAATACCTTTTATATAATAAAGTTTGATTATGAAATGCATTGGGGGAAAATTATTTAGACTACTTATGTTCCAGATTCATCATTTGTTATGTTAAGGGGAACATGTATATAGGATTTGGAATATTTTAGATTAAGAAACAGCAGAAAGCTTCTAGCATAATGAATGAATTTTCAATATTGTAAAGTCATCTACCACATAGTCTAGGTATTTGTTTCCATTTCTTGTGAAATTCATGGAGGTGATCTATGACTTACTCACCTATATACTCTCTGAAACTAGAACAACACCTGGCAACCAGGTGATGCTAAATAATATTTATTAAAATAAAATATATAAGATATAAATTATAGACCATGAGTAACTTTTTCATTACTGATTATGGGCTGAGTCCCAAAAAGATGTTTTAAATTTAGTCTTGGTATTTAAGCTTATGTGAAAAAAGATGAAGATGAGTTCATAGTGAAAAAATCATAGAGTTAAATGCCAATGAGTTTAAAGGACATTTAGCCCTTTAAAAATGTTAGTTTGCTTTCATGTTTGCCTACTAACTTCAGTAACTATAGCTAAAGAAACTCATCATTCATGGGACTCAATGAACAATTCATTGATGGAAAGGATTCAGCCTAAGGTCATAAAATGCTGTGCTTCTTGTGGTTATATAAGCAACTTCATTCTCTTTCATGTGATGAAAGTATTTGGCATTTTTAAAATTACTTTTGCTGTTTTTCAAAATGAATAAAAATCTTGTCAAAAATATTATTGATTTTCCAGTTGCTATATTGTTCTCTCAGATGTAACAAAAAATACTTTGTCTGAAATAAAAGCAATATTCAGAATTGTGTACATAACTCTTAGTTACGCACATGTGACCTCTTATGAAATACTCTCCCAACCTTTTCTAAGAATAAATGTTCTATGATTATTGAAGTAGTAGCCTCAGAATGCATGTAAATACACAAACGCACATACACTCACACAATCACACACCCTAAAGTATACATGAAAATATATGCATTTACCTGTTTCCAAGTACATCCAGAAATAAGGATCAGAAACTTGTGCCAACAGACTGACTTGCTGAACAGAAATATGCCAGGTGGATGATGCATTTCTAAGTCAAACACCTGCCTCAGATAATTACCAACCACAAGTTACAATTTGGGCAGGTGTCATATACACTGAAAGATAAGAAAGAGAGAGTGTAAATAAAAATAAACCTGGGACTGACTGGAGAGGAAATGGCTAGATAAGTGCTAAAAAGGAAGCATTCAATTTTTAGTAACCCTGTAAGATGTAAAGGCATATGAAAACATGTACTACCAGATTTTAAAATTTATAAGATTTCTGAATTAAGACAGTGTGATATTGATCTCAGAAGAGGCAAACCAAGGAATGCAAATATTTGTATATATAAACACATTTGTCTACACATCCTTGGAAATTTGTTATAAAATAAAGATAACATTACAAATGAAAGAAAAAAGACTGAGTAATAAAAGATGCTTAGAAAACTGAATATAAATATGATATAGTATAAAATTATATTTTAATTCATGGTGTGTGTGTTGTGTTTAAATGGCCAAACCAATGCTAAGCAGTCTAGAGATTTAATGTGATCCTTATCAATTTACCATGACATTTTTCACAGAACTAGAACAAATAATCCTAAAATTTATATGGAACCACAAAAGACTCAGAATTAACAGCAATCCTGAAGAACAAAGCTAGAGGCATAATCCTCTCAGACTTCAGACAATACTACAAATCTACAGTAATCAAAAGAGTATATTGCTGGCACAAAAACTGACGTATGGATCAATAGAATAGAGAGCCCTGAAATAAACCCACATACCTATGATCAATTAAGCTTTGACAAAGGAGGCAAACATATATAATGGAGAAAAGTCTCTTCAGCAAGCGGTTTTAGGAAAGCTGGACAGCTTCATGTAAATCAATGAAGTTAGAACAAAAATAAGACATACAAATACCATTAAGCAAGATGTACTTAGATATTTATCTATGAAAATATATGTTGCATGTAGAAATCTCATCTCCTAGGATGTATTTGTTGTTGTTCAGTTGCTCACTCGTGTCCAACTCTTTGCAAACCCATGGACTGCAGCATGCCAGGCTTCCCTGTCCTTCACCATCACCTGAAGCTTGCTCAAACTCATTTCTGTTGAGTCAGTGATGCCATGCAACCATCTTGTTCTCTGTCATCCCCTACTCCTCCTGCCTTCAATCTTTCCTAGCATCAGGGTCTTTTCTAATGAGTTGGCTCTTCAAATCAGGTGGCCAAAGTATTGGAACTTCAGCTTCAGCATCAATCCTTCCAATGAATATTCAGGGTTGATTTCTTTTATGATTGTTGACTGGTTTGATCTCCTTGATGTCCAAGGGACTCTCAAGGTTCTTCTCCAACACCAAGTTCAAAAGCATCAATTCTTTGGCACTCAGCCTTCTTTATGGTCCAACTCTCACATTCATACATGGCTACTGCAAAAGCCATAGCTTTGACTTTATGGACCTTTGTTGGCAAAGTAATGTCTCTGCTTTTTAATAAGCTGTCTAGGTTGGTCATAGCTTTTCTTCCAAGGAGTAAGCATCTTTTAATTCCATGGCTGCAGTCACCATTTGCAGTGATTTTGGAGTCCAAGAAAATAAATTCTGCCACTGTTTCCATTGTTTCCCCATCTATTTGACATGAAGTGGTGGGGTGAATTGCCATGATCTTAGTTTTTTGAATGTTGAGTTTTATGCCAACTTTTTCACTCTCCTCTTTCATCTTCATCAAGAGGCTATTTAGTTCCTCTTCGCTTTCTGCCATAAGGGTGGTGTTATCTGCATATCTGAGATTATTGATATTTCTTCTGACAGTCTCGATTCCAGCTTGTGCTTCATCCAGCCTGGCATTTTGCATGATGTACTCTTCTTGTAAGTTAAATAAGCAGGGTGACAATATACAGCCTTGACGTACTCCTTTCCCAATTTGGGACCAGTCTGTTGTTCCATGTCTGTTTTTTTTTTTTCTTTTTTTTAAATTTTAAAATCTTTAATTCTTACATGCGTTCCCAAACATGAATCCCCCTCCCACTTCCCTCCCCATAACATCTCTCTGGGTCATCCCCATGCACCAGCCCCAAGCATGCTGTATCCTGCGTCAGACATAGACTGGCGATTCAATTCTTACATGATAGTATACATGTTAGAATGTCATTCTCCCAAATCATCCCACCATCTCCCTCTCCCTCTCCCTCTGAGTCCAAAAGTCCGTTATACACATCTGTGTCTCTTTCCCTGTCTTGCATACAGGGTCGTCATTGCCATCTTCATAAATTCCATATATATGTGTTAGTATACTGTATTGGTGTTTTTCTTTCTGGCTTACTTCACTCTGTATAATCGGCTCCAGTTTCATCCATCTCATCAGAACTGATTCAAATGAATTCTTTTTTACGGCTGAGTAATACTCCATTGTGAATATGTACCACAGCTTTCTTATCCATTCATCTGCTGATGGACATCTAGGTTGTTTCCATGTCCTGGCTATTATAAACAGTGCTGCGATGAACATTGGGGTACATGTGTCTCTTTCAATTCTGGTTTCCTCAGTGTGTATGCCCAGAAGTGGGATTGCTGGGTCATAAGGTAGTTCTATTTGCAATTTTTTAAGGAATCTCCACACTGTTCTCCATAGTGGCTGTACTAGTTTGCATTCCCACCAACAGTGTAGGAGGGTTCCTTTTTCTCCACACCCTCTCCAGCATTTATTGCTTGCAGATTTTTGGATCGCAGCCATTCTGACTGGTGTGAAGTGGTACCTCATTGTGGTTTTGATTTGCATTTCTCTAATAATGACATACGGATGGCTAACAAACACATGAAAAGATGCTCAACATCCATGTCTGTTTTTAACTGTTGCTTCTTGACCTGCATACAAGTTTCTCAGGAAGCAGGTGAGATGGTCTGGTATTTCCATCTGTTTAAGAATTTTCCACAGTTTGTTGTGATGTATATACAAATCAATTATCTAAAGTGTTATTTTATTTAGTTATTTTATGTAAAGAAATTTGTTTAGTATTTTACAGTAGATTTCTTATAGTAGGAATTTATAAAAATAAATAATTATGCAAAATAAATGTCATTTGACTTCAATACATCTCAAAACATTAAATTTCTTAAAGATTCAATTTTTGACAGTTAACTCTAAATTTGTTAAGCATGATCTTTTTGTGAAACAAAAAGAAAAATATATAGGCATTTTTCTCTTCTCTTGTTTTGTCATCCATTTCCATGATGTCTGTATCTTCAGTTCCACTCTTGACTACTGTTTGGCTCATGGACTCCACAAACAGCCTAAAGCAAACCTTCTGGTAAAGCCCTGTCAGCATTTAATATGTGATCATCCTGTCACTGTAATATTGCCCAGAGCTGTACCTCCAAAATCACATAACTGGATTTATGCTTGAAAATGGAATCATCAATGGTCAAGGAAACACTGTTGTGCAGAGAGGTTTAAAATTTTAGTTGACAATACTGAATCTCAATTTGTTGAACTCTTTCTGGGTGAAATAACTCAGACTGCTTGATTGTTTTTTTTTTTTTTTTGCAGTCAAAGTCTTCCTTTTGAGTTTGATAATTAGGCAACTGAAAGAGTAAAAAGAGATTTCTAAGATATTATGAATGTAATAATTTCAGGAGGCAGCTATTACCCTCATGGTTGGTGAAATACTCAGACACTTGGAGGAGGAGTCCCATGGAACTGAAACTACAGCCTCTGAAGAGCAGTCCCTGTTCAGCCGGAGCTGGTTTCTCAGAGAGGCAGCATAATAAATCAAATTCTACAAGTGTTGGGAAAACTACAATAGCTGCTTCAAAGGACAAAACCATCACTGCTGGAGTAAAAAAAAATCTTCCTTCCTTGCAACCTCTTTCTGGCTCCCTCTACTGGCAGAGCTTAAGATGAATTCGCTGGCCAAACAGAAACAAGTTTAGTGGAGTCATAGTCTTAAGTAAGGAAACTTGGGGTGGGAAGCCCACTACATACTAAACCTAATATCTATCATACTGTCTGTATCAACATAACAAAGAAGGAGGTTGTCATTCTACAATGGTCTGAAAGCCAATAGGTGGATTACCCAGAATTCTCCTGACTTCTTCAAATCCTTTGCATATCATCAGTTCAGTTCAGTTGCTCAGTCGTGTCTGACTCTTTGCGACCTCATGAATTGCAGCACGCCAGGCCTCTCTGTCCATCACCATCTCCCAGAGTTCACTCAAACTCACGTCCATCAAGTCGGTGATGCCATCCAGCCATCTCATCCTCGGTCGTCCCCTTCTCCTTCTGCCCCCAATCCCTGCCAGCATCAGAGTCTTTTCCAATGAGTCAACTCTTCACATGAGGTGGCCAAAGTACTGGAGTTTCAGTTTCAGCATTATTCTTTCCAAAGAAATCCCAGGGCTGATCTCCTTTAGAATGGACTGGTTGGATCTCCTTGCAGTCCAAGGGACTCTCAGGAGTCTTCTCCAACACCACAGTTCAAAAGCATCAATTCTTCGGCACTCAGCTTTCTTCACAGTCCAACTTTCACATCCATACATGACCACTAGAAAAACCATAGCTTTTACTAGATGGACCTTTGTTGGCAAAGTAATGTCTCTGCTTTTGAATATGCTATCTAGGTTGGTCATAACTTTCCTTCCAAGGAGTAAGTGTCTTTTAATTTCATGGCTGCAGTCACCATCTGCAGTGATTTTGGAGCCCAAAAAGATAAAGTCTGACACTGTTTCTACTGTTTCCCCATCTATTTCCCATGAAGTGATGCACATCATAAGAAACCCAATTCTTTATTCACTAAATCCCAGTATTTTTTCAAATATGTAGTCATTTATTTGGATGCATCAGGTCTTGGTTGCAGTACATGTGCTTCTCTAAGTGTGGCACATGGACTTAGCTGTCCCATAGCATGTGGGATCTTAGTTCTCCAGCCAGGGGTTGAACCAGTGCCCCTGCATTGGTTGATTCTCAACCACTGAACTACCAAGGAAGTCCCTATATCCAATATTTTTTAATTCACTTTTTAAAATGAAATTTATTTACAACCATTTTACAAAACACATTATTCTGGGCTAAAGATGAAATAAACATTTCCCTTTTTCAGAGAATTTAAAATGTGAAAAGCAAGATAAAAATACATATCTATAAATCAATAGGAGAATGAAGAGCTATACAGTCTAACTACACAGCCTAAGATCACAAGGGCTTCAACTAGGTCTATCAGTTATTTCGACTAATTAATAGAAGAGTTCAAAAACCTCAGGGGTCATTTGTAAAAGACTTTGTTGAAGAGACCACATGGTCACAATGAGTGGGTGAGAGTCTAAAATTAGCTGTTGGCATTAGAAAAGCTTTACAGAGAGAATGGCAGGTTAAATTTGGACTGGCAGGAAAGCAAAATTTACATTTTAAAATGGCAAAAATCACTGGATGCACATTGACTATGATGTTGATGTAATAGAATATTGAAAGACAAATCTGGAAAGGAAATTAAGAGTCAGACTGTGGAGCTTTTTAATGCTATACTAGGAAGTTTGTTATTTATTTAGTGGATAAGCTCCTGGAAATTTTTGAGCAAATAGGTAAAAAGCTTCACAAGATTAAGCTAATGGCTGTGTACAGGTTGAGTCAAAGGAGGAAGAGCACACTGGCAAATATTGTAGGAAGATCAGTAAAGAAGCCAAACCATCAGAAAGGAGGGAATAAGGGATCTGAACAAAATATGAGTTTTCTTTCCACCTATTTTTTTTCTACAGTGAGCTTCCATTTCTGCATAAGCTAGATGAGATGCTAAAAATGTTTTCTATGTAGGTGGTTAGCCTCTGCTTCCACGTTCAGAATACAGCTGTCCCTTTCCATGGTATTTTTTAAGAATTATAAAAATAGGCCAAAATCAGATACAGTTTGAGTACAAAGAAAAAGAAACATAGGAATACCTTCTTATATTGTCTCATTTCCTAATTACAGTATCTTGTATGGATTAAATATTTATAGTATTAATTCTGAGAACAGTAGACTGAAGAACTTTATTTCGGTCAAGCATATAAGGATGATAGCCATATGTTCATATTGATCATCTTTTATAAAGGTCTAGAACTGGACTGAAAAAAATTACAATACAAATACATATGGACA
Organism: Ovis canadensis; assembly: GCF_042477335.2. Lineage (NCBI taxonomy): Eukaryota > Metazoa > Chordata > Mammalia > Artiodactyla > Bovidae > Ovis > Ovis canadensis. Next base: position 82,136,922 of record NC_091250.1, read on the forward strand.
TATGTCTGAAATAACTTAGTATTAGAATATTTGGCTATACAAATTAAATTGGCCTCGACTAGTTTCTGTGACCAACATTGCCCATAAAAACAAACAGAAATATGTAAGGAAACGTTTTCTTCATTGGTATCACAGTTTCTAAGACCTTATCTTTTCTTTATGAATTAGTTCATTAGCCATGAAAGTATTTTGCTATGTATTTTCTTTCCTCTACTGTTGTTTATACATGTTGTCTCACTATCCCTTTGCTTATATTCTGTTCTGCACGTAAATTACCCCATCTAAGCTAAACTCTATATTTCTGTTTCAACATTTTCTTTTCCTCTTCCAAGCTGTATGATCTTGAGCAAGTATATAAAGCTTTCTGTGCCTCTAATCTTTTCATGTGCAAAATGAGATTTAAAATATTGTTTCCCACTGTGACTAATTAAAGATGCACATTATACTATACAGCATCTTTATAGCAACCAATAAAAAATTAAATGAGGATGACATTAGTAATACAATCCTGAAATAAATAGAATACTAAAAATTTAATTAATTAACCTAATGAAGGCAGGAAAAAAGCATAGAGGAAGAAACAAATAGAAATCAAATAGAAATAAGATTGATTTCTACTTAGCCATATCATTAATCACATTGAATATAAACCATGTAAAAACGTGCCAATGAAAAGGCAGAGAGTTTCAGAAAAATTTCTATGAGGAATTTATTTTAGATATAAACATACAAATAGGTTAAAGTAGAGTAATGGGAAAACATTCAACCTTTACACTCTGAAAGTAACAAATCCAAAGTAGTTGTATTTTAGACTAAATACAAATGAAAATTCCACAAATCAAAATTATTAAATTAGCTAAAGCAGTGCTGAGGGGGAAAGTTCAAGCTTTAAATTCTTGTATTGAAACAATAGAAAGACCTAGCATCCGTGATCTAGGCTGCCATCTTAAGAAGCTAAGACGAGAAAATAAAATTAAACCATATAAAGTATAAGAAAGGAAATAATAAAAAGAAAATCAGTGAAATAGAAAAATAGTCTGTACCCAACTAAGCTACCTAAACTAACCAAAATGAAAGATAAGACACATATTATCAATGTTAGATAATAAAAGAAGATCCATTACTTTGTCCCCAAAAGATGCTGAGCAGAAGAGACAACACAAAACCCGGGTATTGTATAATTCCATTTATATGGAATCTAGAATGGGCAAACCTAATCTAGTGTATATAGGAACCATGCCACGGAGCTGATTTCGTGAATATATTTCTTGTTTTATCGTATTTTAGATAGTTATCATGTTTCAATGCTTTCTCCCTTCTGGGATGTTCAGACATAACTGGGAAGTGGGACAAAAACATCTATTTCTTGGAAAGGGGAGCAGTGTCCCAAATTAGTTCTTTTCATCACTATGCGGGACTCACCTTTTCTTTCTCTGTTGATCTTGACAGCTAGGAGTCTTTCATCTGCTGTTTTTAGTCTGTATCACACCAGAGAGGGTTTGATTGTATTGACTTGATTAGGTCAGTTGCTTGAGTACAAAACTTAAATGGCAACTCACTCCAGTCCTCTTGCCTAGAAAATTCCATGGATGGAGGAGCCTGGTGGGCTACAATCCATGGGGTCACAAAGAGTCGGACATGACTGAGCAACTTCACAACTTCATGATTGGCAGAAACTAAAGCTATTAAAGAAAAATAAAATAACACCAGCAATATTAATATACTTAATTAACTAAGACTTGTAGTGTACCACAAAAATGCTGCAGTACATTTTCCCTAGCATTTGGGAACAGAGATTGAGTCAACTTTTCTTAGACCAGCCATAGAATTAATGATTTTCTGATGCTGGTCATGAATTTCCCCAAGCATAGAATATGCTTTAACAGACTACAATATCATAGTATATTTCTTACGTCTCTTATAAATATGTATTCAGTGTTGTTGTGATGGATTTATGGCAAAAAAATGACTGATTTCTCATATTTTTAAGAGGAAAGTCATACATGAATGAAATCTGCCTAACTCCAGTAGAGAGTGACTCTGGGAGTTCTTTAACTCAACTCTTAGCACAATCATCAGTTTTGCAAAACAACCACAACATAGCAACAGCTCTAGTGTATGACAATTAAAGATGGACTATCTCCAGAAAAGCTAATATGTCTCATAAACTTTAAGCCTCAAGCAGAGCTATTGGTAGTGATTGGATTTTCCATAAAGGTACCTTTGCCAAACAGCAGATCACATGTACACAATGTCAGAATCACTCCATAGACAATGAACTTGAAACATCACTTATTTCCAAATATATTATTCCTACCTACCTACTGCTCTCTCTCCTTTCCCATCCAACAGTACAGAAATTAAATATCCTCTTCGATTAACTGCAGGTCCATGCCAGTCTGCTCTCTAGAGTATTCACCTGAAAAGAAGCATGATAGATAATCACCAGCAAAGCAGACTCAAAATAGTTCAGTTAGTAAAGAATCTGCCTGCATGCAGAAGACCCTGGATGATCCCCGGGTCAGGAAGATCCGCTGGAGAAGGGAAAGGCTACCCACTCCAGGATCTGGCCTGAAGAATTCCATGGAGTCACAAAGAATGGGACACAACTAACTGACTTTCACTTCACTCACCAAAAAACCAAACCAAATACCAATATTCACTGTCAAAAATCCGGCTATTTCAAAGATAAATGTGGATTTCAGCTCAGTTCAGTTCAGTCGCTCAGTCATGTCCAACTCTGTACAACCCCTTAGACTGCAGCAAGGCAGGCCTCCCTGTCCATCACCAACTCCCAGAGCTTACTCAGACTCATGTCCATTGAGCTGGTGATGCCATCCAACCATCTCATCCTCTGTCGTCCCCTTCTCCCACCTTCAGTCTTTCCCAGCATTAGGGTCTTTTCAAATGAGGCAGCTCTTCACATCAGGTGGCCAAAGTATTGAAGTTTCAGCTTCAGCATCAGTCCTTCCAATGAATATTCAGGACCGATTTCCTTTAGGATGGACTGGTTAGATCTCCTTGCAGTCCAAGGGACTCTCAAGAGTCTTCTCCAACATCACATTTCAAAAGCATCAATTCTCCGGTGCTCAGCTTTCTTTATAGTCCAACTCTCACAATCATACATGACTATTGCAAAAACCATAGCTTTGACTAAATGGACCTTTGCTGGCAAGTAATGTCTCTGTTTTTTAATCTGCTGTCTAGGTTGGTCATAACTTTTCATCCAAGGAGCAAGCATCTTTTAATTTAATGGCTGCAGTCACCATCTGCAGTGATTTTGGAGGGCCCCCCCAAATAAAGTATATCACTGTTTCCACTGTTTCCCCATCTATTTGCCATGAAGTGATGGGAACAGATGCCATGATCTTAGTTTTCTGAATGTTGAGTTTTAAGCCAACTTTTTCACTCTCCTCTTTCATTTTCATCAAGAGACTCTTTTAGTTCTTTTTTACTTTCTGCCATAAGGGTGGTGTCATCTGCTTATCTGTGGTTACTGATATTTCTCCCAGCAATCTTGATTCCAGCTTGTGCTTCATCCAGTCCAGCATTTTTTTATGATGTACTCTTCTTGTAAGTTAGATAAGCAGGGTGACAATATACAACCTTGACATACTCTTTTCCTAATTTGGAACCAGTCTCTTGTTCTATGTTCAGTTCTAAGTGTTGCTTCTTGACCGGCATACAGATTTCTCAGGAGGCATGTCAGGTGGTCTGGTATTCCCATCTCTTTCAGAATTTTCCACAGTTTGTTGTGATCCACACAAAGGCTTTGGCATAGTCAATACAGCAAAAATAGATGTTTTTCTGGAACTCTCTTGCTTTTTCAATGACCCAATGGATGTTGGCAATTTGGTCTCTGGTTCCTCTGCCTTTTTTAAATCTGACTTGAACATCTGGAAGTTCATGGTTCACATACTGTTGAAGCCTGGCTTGGAGAATTTTGAGCATTACTTTACTAGCATGTGAGATGAGTGCAATTGTGCGGTAGTTTGAGCATTCTTTGGCATTGCCTTTCTTAGGGATTGGAATGAAAACTGACCTTTTCCAGTCCTGTGGCCACTGCTGAGTTTTCCAAATTTGCTGGCATCTTGAGTGCAGCACTTTCACAGCATCATCTTCCAGGATTTGAAATAGCTCCACTGGAATTCCATCACCTCCACTAGCTTTATCCATAGTGATGCTTCCTAAGGCCCACTTGAGTTCACATTCCAGGATGTCTGGTTCTAGGTGGGTGATCACACCATCATGATTATCTGGGTCATGAAGATCTTTTTTGTACAGTTCTTCTGTGTATTCTTGCCACCTCTTCTTAATATCTTCTGCTTCTGTTAGGTCCCTACCGTTTCTGTCCTTTATTGTGCTCATCTTTGCATGAAAATTTACCTTGGTATCTCTAATTTTCTTGAAGAGATCTCTAGTCACTTCACTCACCAAAAAAACATAAACCAAATACCAATATTCACTGTCAAAACTCTGGCTATTTCAAAGATAAATGTGGATTTAGTCTTGTCAAATGAGTTTTATTGTATTGCATTCATTTAACAAATAAATAGTTTTTTCATGTCTATGAGAGGCTATAAGTTTGTAATATAAAATGATGATAAAATAGAGTTCCTGCCTTCAAGCCACTTACAGCTGAATGAGAGAAACTAGAATTAAATGAGCAATTATATGTAAGCCCCATGTCCTATCTGATGCAATGGGAGTCACTGTGAATGTATTCAGTAGCTACCTTGGATTTTGAGAGTAATTTAAGGCTTCCTGGAGAAAGATGTCAACTAAAAAATATAGTCACGACATGAAAGTAGAGAGTTATTTTATTTGGTGGGAATGTTTAGGACTCTGAGCCCAAGAGACAGCACCTCAGTAGCCCTGAGAAAACTGCTCCAAGGAGGCAGTGGGGAAGATAAGCTATATACAAGTTTGCAACAAAGGGAGCAGGCGTTCTGAACATCAAAGATCAGGCATCAAGTTAAGGAATTTGCATTCTATGTATGGGAAGATGCAAGCCTCTTGGCTCACTGAATTCATTCTTTCATATGCACCTCAGCTAACAGGGACCAATCCTGTTTCCTTGTTCATCTTGCTTTTTACATTTCCTGGACTCCTCAGTAATCAGCATGCGGGGGGGGGGGGGGGGGGGGGCGGCAGCATCCGCTGGATCTTAGTTTTGGGAGCTCTCATTCGTATTTGGAGGCCAGAAATTGCTGATGGCCATCACATTTCTTGTTGATTAATATGGCAGGAAGTATTTTCATTTCACAAAGATATACTTAACAAAGGCCAAGAGGTTTCCCAAGTGGCTGTAGTGGTAAAGAACCCATCTGGCTATGTAGGAGACATAAGAGACTCAGGTTTGTTCCCTGGGTCAGGAGGATCCCCTGGAGGAGGATCCATGGCAACCCACTCCGGAATTCTTGCCTGGAGAATCCCATGGACAGAGGGACCTGACAGGCTGCAGTCCATGGAGTAGCAAAGAGTTGTGCATGACTGAAGCGAATTAGCACACACCCAGCACAGAAAGAGTGGTTCAAAGAAAATATTTTTTCTGAAAAAGGATACACGAAGTGTTATTCAAAGACTCACTCTAAGCCAAAAAGAGATAATCAACCTTCCACGAATGGAAAAACATAAAAGAAAAAAAAATAATTATAGCAGGAAAATAAATGTAGAAATAGGTGAACAGATAGATATAAACAGTCTAGCTTTACTTTTCAAGTGTATAAATCATTGTCTCATTTTTAAGCATCTGATTTTTGGAAAGTATATTGAAAAGCCTGCTATAATTTTCACATCTCTTGCCTGGATGATTGTTTTCTATATAATCTCTTAACTGATCTCTTATACCTCTTGTTCCCCCACAGTCTCCCCCTCCACACCAAGGTGTGGGTTTTCTTTCTAAAATCCAAATTTGATCATATCACTCCGTTGATTAAAAGAATCCATTCCCTCAGAATAAAGACCACAAATCTTAACCAGTCCTGTGTGGACTGGTCCCTGCTCATCTCTGCAGCCTCAAGTCACTGCATGTTCTTTCCCCCATGATGCCTGGTTTTATCTTCTATGGCTTTTCCTTCAGTTTCTGGGAAATGCATTGCTCCCTACTGCAACATGGCTTTTGCACAACTTGTCTTTTCAGCCAGAAGCCTCCTTCTGCCTTACTTTTATTTACTCTGCTACTGCTAAGTTGTTTCAGTCGTGTCTGACTCTGGTGATGCCATAGATGGCAGCCCACCAGGCTCCCCCGTCCCTGGGATTCTCCAGGCAAGAACACTGGAGTGGGTTGCCATTTCCTTCTCCAATGCATGAAAGTGAAAAGTGAAAGTGAAGTCTCTCAATCGTGTCTGATTCTTAGCGACCCCATGGACTGCAGCCTACCAGGCTCCTCCGTCCATGGGATTTTCCAGGCAAGACTACTGGAGTGCGGTGCCATTGCCTTCTACTCTGGTTCCTGTCAAATATGCCTTCTTTGTGAAGTCTTCCTAACACCCACATCCCAAACCAGGAATGATCAAATCCTCCTATTACATGCTTTTCTAGAGGCATACAGCTTCTCTTTCATGACACCAAGTACCATTTCATTTATCTATTTAGCTGTGTAATTATTAATTAGTGCTCCTCTCCTGCAGTAGGTCATGAGTATAATGAGGGCAGGGACTCCATATGCTCTAAGGGCCAAAAGGACAGGGATTCCTTTATGTCTTACTCATTACTGTATCCCCAGCACTCAGCACTGTGCTTAATTTTTGTTCAGTCGATAGGTCGTGTCCAATTCTTTGCAACCCCATGGACTGCAGCATGCTAGGCTTCCCTGTCCTTTGCTATCTCCTAGAGTTTGCTGAAACTCATGTCCATTGAATTGGTGATGCTTTTTCTATGAATCAACAGGTGTTGGCAATTTGATCTCTGGTTCCTCTACTTGGTGCTCATGTTTACTCACTAAGTCATGTCCAACTCTTTGTGACCCCATGGACTGTAGCCCATCAATCTTCCTTGACCATGGGATTTCCCAGGCAAGAATGCTGGAGTGGGTTGCCATTTCCTACTCCAGGGGAATCTTCCTCATCCAGGGATTGAACCTGTGTTTTCTGTACTGGCAGGTGATTCTTTACCAGTGAGTCACCTGGGAAGCCTCTTCTACTTGGTACTGTCAATGAAGAAAAAAAAAAGTGTTGCCTGGTCTTTTCAGTAAAGACAAGATGTTACAGCTATCAGGCCTTCCCATTACAGATGCCCTGAAGGTGAGCCCTGAGGGAAGTCAGGATAGAAACAGGATGCCCACCATCTAGCAGTCAAGTACGGCGACCACCACCACCGCCCCCTCCCCAGCTTCCAGTGTGCACCCTGAAGAGACTCATTATGAGAAAGCTCAGGATACTGGCCCCAGATGGCTGAGATCCATATCAAAGGAATGATTTCAGTGATCCCAGACTCTTGCATCTTCCCATATAAATTAAAGTGCTAAATTCTTTAACATGAGATGTCTGGTTTTCTTTAATTAACAGTAATCTTTGATGGTCCGACTACCTGGTGTTTGTTGCAAACACTCATCCTGGCTACTTCCTCCCCTGTGGTATCCTGGGCTTAAGTCCTCAGTTTTGTTGGGTGAATAAAACATCATCATATTTTTTTTTTCTGTGGATAGTATGTAGTTGGGGCTCAATAAATATTTCTTGACTGAAGGAATTAGTGTCATATTCAAGAAAGCTAGTTTTAAGTCAAGTTCTTAATGTCCTTTAGGATAAATTACAGGAAACAAGGTTGACCCATGGCAGACTGACAAGTGGCCTAAAAGCAGAGCTGAAGCTCTATCTATGTTTCTGCAAAGCCAGCTCCACTCCCCTGGTTAATGTCTCTGTGTGCTCACATTCATGAAAAAACCCTGCTGTCCTTGGCCCTGGAAGAAAACTGAGAGGACTGTTTTCTGATTGTTTGAGTCCAGTGTTCCTTCTGGAGAGTCTTGCTATTTTTGAGTGCAAGTCAGTTTTATGTAATGTATCCATTACTTGCAATTTCATCATTACCTGTCTCTGAAATGCTAGGGAGGGAGTAAGCAAATTTACCGGAGTTTGGATGTAGAAAATATTTATTATTTTCAAATAGGTCATGTCGTGTTATGATGCAATGAAAGAATCAATACCTGGGGTTTGATGGCCCAGTTTATATTTCCATTATGCCACTAAATCTCCAGAAGCCTGTGCAAATTACTGAACTTTCAGATAAGGTTAACTATCAAGAGGGATTTCAGGTCACTGCCTGTCTTTGAGTTGAAAAGTGCAATAACTGAAAACCATTACTGAATTCTCTGACAGAGCAAAACAATCTTATAGCTCACAGAATCAGAATTCCATATTTAGATATAATGGTTTCCTTTTTTCTTTTTTAAAGTTTATAATTTGATTTGACAAACAGCCTCTGGACTATTGCCTCAGAAATAGAAGTTTAATGAGTTTTCATATATTTGGAAGTTTGGTTTATTTTATTTGCTTTGATTTATTAAATCACATATTTATCGAACCTTTAATTATGGTGTTATTGAATAAGGGTAAAAATCAGTTTATAAAACATGGCATTGAGTTGATTTCATCATTCAGTTTTAATTCTGCTTTTTTAAAATAATTTGTTTTATTTCCTTTTTTGACAATATGAATCACTGTTTCTATATTATATGCTAGCTTTCTCTCTTGATATTTTTCCACTGATGTGAGAGATAGCTTAATGACACAGATCCTCATCTTAGCGTTACTATTAAATCCTACAATACCCTTAGGCTGACTTATAATTTAAGTGTTTGCCTCTTTTTGGTTTGTTTTGAAATTGCTTTTAATAAAATGATGAGACCATTTTAAGAGAGGTTATAGATTTTTAATTTAGTTTAAGATGGTAACTGAGCCCACTCTGTTCCTAAAGAGTTCGTTAAAAATTTTTATAAACTAAAATTTCATGGCAATGAACAAAGAATGGAGTCATTAATGAAGTAAAAACTCAACAAAGTTCTGGAATGAAGGAAAGTACATGAATAAGAATAGCTGATGAAACTGGATGGAAATAGTCACCACCTAGAATATTTTCTGAGGACCCCACCGCTGAGTAGGTAATTAGCATGCCTGCACAACTGTAGAGATTCCAAGGCAAGAAGGAGAAGTGTCTATAACTCCTTCAGGGAAAAATCCCATCTTGCTTTGCATTCTTGATCCGATTGCTTACCACATACTTTCTTTTAATATCTTTGTGTCTACCTCATTTCTCTCAAGTCCCTGTCCAATACCATTCTATCAGAGATATTCCTTAACCACTCTATCTAAACAACAACTATCTCTAGCCTTTCCCTCAAACCTATCACTCTATATCCCTTCTACTCTGTTTTAATTTTCTTCACAATACCTAGTATGTTCTAATTTGCTCAATGCTTCTTTTACAAAAAAAGTAACTTTGATAAGAGCAATTTGTCTGTTTAGTTAACTAATTTATAGACCATCAGTACCATTCTGGGGATTGATTAAGTGAATGAATGATTGAACTGTGGCTATAAATTTTTGTTGTGATCCTCACCCCAAGTTCATACTTTTCCACTACAATATTTAGAGTATTTAGTAGCCAGATATTTACTCCTAATTTGGCTGTGTGAAGAAAGGGAATTCTCTAAAAAATGAATAAACTATCAAAAGCAAACTGGCCACTGGTGTTGATGTTTGTGCTTTGTGCTTCGTGTATATGAGAGCTTCCCAACACAATGGCCAACTCCTCATCAATTTACCAAAGTCTACCACTGTCCTGTCATCTTACTTACTTCATTCTTAAGCAAAACAGTCAAAACTTGCTGTATAATTGAAGAAAGAATATGGGATAATGATGGTCAAGCAAAACAAACAGAAACATCTTACTCTAAAAGAAACAAAGAAAATAAATTTTAAAATTTTAACGAAAATCTAACTCATATACTTAGAGAGGTTTGAGAAGATATGACATCCTCAGAATTAGGACAAAATTCTGTGGAACAGAGAACAAAAGGAACAAAAACAATAAAAAGCCCTTAGTAATTAAAAATAAACCAGCTATAATTTAAAAAGAAAGCCAAAACAAGGAAAAACATAAAATCAAGGGAATCCTCCAAAATATAGTTAAGAAAGAGAGGATAAAAGGTAAAGAAGATTAGCCCAAAAGATTCAAGTTTCAACTATTAAAGATTCCAGAAAAGAAAACGAAAGAAATGAGATTCTTAATATGAAAAATTAACATTCTAGAAATGAAGAAAAGCATACGCTTTTAAATTTAAAAATACTAATATATATAAAGAAGAAAAATACAAAAGTATCATATGGTAAAGTAGCATGTGGAACATCACTGTGAAACTGCAAAACAGTAAAAATAAAGAAAAATTCTTCAAAGCCTCCACTGAAGTGAAAAACAAAACAGTTGCAACAATAACAACAACAAAAAGTGGTCACCACTAGAGAATGGGAATCGTAAGAAATCATAAAATTCTCTGCAACAGCACAAGATTCTGGCATACATAGATAGTAGACTGTACAGAAAATACAATGCTAAAATACAATTTGGCACAATTTTGAGTTAGTGGTGCTGTGTTGGAAAGGAGAATCCACTGATCATTCCTTTGAACTCTGGAGATTTGATATTTAAACATGAGATAAGAAAACATAACCATAGTACACTACTTGCCTCTGCTTTTTCTTATACTCATGAAAGAAAAGATACTGTTTTTAATTTTTAGATTCGATACATAGACAAAGGAAAAAGATTTAATGATTTAATGTCTATCGAATGTAATGTAAATAGAATCAAATCAGCCCTGTCCAGGGAGAGCAAAACTACAACTGACAAAGATTGGAAGGTAGATAGAGGCGACATGGAGATAAACACAGTAAATACATATCCTTATTTTACAAAGAGGAGTCAAGAGACACTGTGCAGAAAGTACATAACAGAAATATAAGAAAACATTTCAATTTCAAAGATAACTAATAGAAGAAAACAATTTCAAAATTACATTGTGAGGAAGGGGACACGAATGTGAGCTAAATCTTAATTCACAATAGCAAGAAGTCTGTAGAGGGCATCTAAATTGATAAATTAAGAGAAGAAAAAGATGGGCATATTATTTAGAAATTAGGAAGCATCAACAAAACTAAAAATTGAAATGGTTAAAAATTTGGGAGCAAACAAGACAGGGAAAATGCTTCCATATTCGAAACTTACATGGATACATTTTAAATGTATTTAAATTCTGTTGACAAATTCTAATTAAAGTAAAACACAAACAAATAAAGCATGCAAAGGGCTTTCCCCAAGTGCTAGACTACTAGAAAAAGCCAACATTCTTTTAAAAATAAAGAGAAAAATTATGATACATAAAAGGAAATATATTTGTGTAGTTTTTTAATTGTTATGTAATTTCAAACTTACAGAAATATTTTGAGAATACCAAGAATTCCTATTTTGTTTACATTTTGCCTGTCTCCTCTGTTATTTGTTCTTTACACGTACATGCTCACACACTTTTTTCTGAACCATTTGTGAATAAATTTCAAACACTGTGTTCTTTTCCTAAACACTTCAGTGTATATTTTTTTAAGAACAAAGATATTTCCTTTCATAGTCACAGTACAACTATCAAAACCAGGACATTTAACATTGACATCTTGTTGTTATCGATCCCAAAGGTCATATTGTTTCCTTGTTGTCACAAGTGTTCCCCAACTCAACTGTCTTTCTTTGCTATATTTTTCACATTCTAGTTTAATCGAGGATCATAGATTGCAGTTAGTGATCATGTCATTTTAATATGGGACAGCTCATCAGTCTCTCTATTTCATGACGTTAACATTTTTCAAGAAGCAGGCAAGCTACTTTATCTCTCACTTTGAATTTGTTTGATGTTTCCTCAATACTAAATTCAGGTTTTTATTTTTTTGGCAGAGATGTTACAGAAATAAGATTGTGTTTCCAACAAGCTCGTACTGTACAGCACATGGAATTCTGCTCAATGTTATGGGTGCCTAGATGGGAGAGGGTTTGGGGGAGAGTAGATACACATATGTGTATGGCTGAGTCCCTTTGCTATTCACCTGAAAATGTCATAGTTTGTTAATTGGCTATATCTCCAATAAAAAATATTTATTTTACAAAATTACTTACAAAGTAATTTATTTTAGAAAATAAAAAGTTAATAAAAAAGAAGTCTGCATTCTCATTGCATCCCATCTGAAGGCACACGATGTTGATTTGTTCTATCACTGGCAACATTATCTGTGATAATTTGGTTAAGGTAGAGGACTCCAGATTTCTCCAGTATAGATTAGATTTTTTCCTTTCTGCAATTGCAAAATAGTTATTTGACACTATATAAATATCCTATTTCTCATCAAATTTTTATCCACTAGTTTTAGCGTGAAAAATGTGGTATTGTACATGGGAAGAATGTAAAAGAATGTTTTGGGGAATATTAATCTTTGATTTTTATTTCTGTATTCAAGAACCTTCAGTAAATGTCTCAATACTTCAAGAAAATTATAGGGAGACTTAAAACCACCAGTGTTGATTTCACCTATTCATTGCAATTTGTAATTTTTAAAAGGCATTTCTTCTACATGTATGTTTAGTAATTTAGGATTTTTCTAGCAATAGGTTAATAATCAGTTGTTTCTAATAATACTCCACTGAATCACTGAAAGCTGAAAATAAAGGTTATATTACAAATTGTATCTGTACTTTGCAAAGGATTATTAGTGCTGTTTATCTTATCGTTACAAGCACTGGATAATTGTATCCTCTATTTACTAATAATTAGGGGTAGATTTATATCACAAGAAATATGCACAATAAAACCAGTCATAACTTAGCTTGGCTTGTGAAAAAAATAAAGGAAAACAAGATAACAGATTGATGTCATGAAAAGCAATGGCAATTAAAAATAAAATTTTCAAATACCAGCAACAAAACAATGATAGACGTGTTTGGAAAAAAGAACAAACAAAATTTAAATGTATAAAATTAGATTTATTGTACATACACAATTGTATTAGATTCTTTTAGTAAGCAAACATCCTACAAACTTTAAACTGTTCTTTCAAACTTATAGATAGATGTGATTTGACATCCTAAAAATTTGGAGTTGCCATGAAGTCGTGATACAAAGTTTTCCATTTTCCTAGTGTATAACACACTATGTAGAAAAGGGCAGAAAGGGACATTATCAAAAAGGTTTGGTGGAAATGCAATGAAGGACAACTAAGGCTAGAATGTGTAATAGATGTAATGAGTAAAGGCGTGTGTGTGCGTGCTTAGTCATTCAGTTGCGTCAGACTCTCTGAGACCCTTTTGACTGTAGCCTCCAGGCTGCTCTGCCCATGCAATTTTCCAGGCAAGAATACTGTAGTGTGTTGCCACTTCCTACTCCAGGGTATCTTTTAAACCCAGGGATCAAAGCTGTGTCTCCTGTGTCTCTTGCATTACAGGTGGAATCTTTACCCACTGAACCATGAGGGAAGCCAAAAATAGTAAAAAGAGCAAAATATCATCATTCTGGAAAAATCTAGAGCATGACTATTGGATTTTATTTTTAACGGTAATAGTGAGATGTTACTTTTAGTGGGGAAGGTGTTGAGCTTCATTTTATCGTGGTAAGCTTCAGAAATTGGCAGCACAGTCCTACAAGGTAGCCTACCAGCAGTTGGTTGAAGAGACAGAAAAATTAGTCTTATTAACACTGAGTCATTTCTGTGTGTGTGTATGGTTCTTTTTTGGTTTGTTTGTTCCTTTGTTTATTTTACATGTATCTATGCTTTCTTAGATTCTTTTCCCATTTAGGCCATTGCAGAGTTCTCTGTTCCACAGAGTAGGTCCTTGTTATCTGTCTTATATATAGTAATGTGTAAGAAGAGAGAATATCCACAGTTATCTGAGATGGCTATTTAAATACTTCTCCCTTTGCCAGCTATCTTGGTGAAGCCAAATTTTCTTCAAATAATTCAACCAAAACAATATAGTACAACACACCAAATGCAGAAAAAGAGATGAGAACCCAGTTTTCCTTTATTTAGCCAGAATTGAAGACACAGGAAAAGTGTAAAACAATGTCAGTCTTCTCACTATTTTGGTTCATTTTTTTAAAGTACAGCTAGTTTTGATAAAAAAAAAAAAAACAGTCTTAAAAAACACTGTCATTTTTCATGCAGACAAATCTGTGGCAGTCCAGACAACTTCCAGGGGAAACAGACATAGAAGGAGGGCACATCAGGGATTTCATTTTCTGCACAGCTAGCCTACGTGTAGAAAAAGAAGAGAAACCACTGGATACAGACCAGTGGTTGGAAGAGAAATAAGTCACATCTTTGGTCACTAAAGTCTAAATGATACTCCCTTCTTGTATCTCTCTCATCTGTCTCATTTCTTCATCCCTACTCCCTATTCTTTGGTGTAAGCCTGAATCATCTCCTGACTCAGTCAACTAGTGGTCTCTGCCTGTAGCTTCTTTGACCTCTCTTTCTAATCTATTTTCTGTGCCACTGTGCTACCACAGTGATCTTTATAAAATGTTCAGCTGACCAAAGTTTTCCTCTGATAAAAATTGTTTACTAGCTCTCTTATGCCTTCAGTTTTAAATCTAAATTATGATTCAGACAAATTTACTTCTAAAAATTCTCAAGTTTCCTCTGTCATTAAACACCCTGGCTCTTCTAAAAACGCTGGATACTTTAACTGAAACAGCATCTCCTCTCTTCCTCACCTTATTAATTCATACTAAATTCCTTTTTAGGCTTCCTTGGATCAAATGCCACTTCTAGAAAGCCTTCCTCTTCCCTAAAATAGGTCTCCTTCCTAAGTGTTGTTGTAACTTTATAGGCTTTCCTCTGTCCTACCTTCAGTCACACTGTGATTACCTTGAGTGACTTGCACAGCCTGAAAAATAATAATTCTCAGTAGCCTTGTTGACTGAAAGAGGGAAGCTAAAAAATAAAAGAATGGATAGAAAGCAATCTTGGGGGGGGGGGCCTGAGAACAGAGGGTAATTCTGTGTTCCAGAGATTAAAAATAAAGATAGCTGATTAAAGCAAAGAGTAAATCAAAATGACTGCTGAATTTATCTAGAAGATCAGGGAAGACTATTACAGCTTTTCTGAAACAGAAAGTATAGCATATTCTAGGGAAATAAAAAAAGGATATATATGTAATTGATCTGCATTGATTCATGGTAGAGACCATCACGACATCATAAAACGATTATCCTCTAACTTAAAAAAAAAGTATGCTAAGTTCCCTGTAATGTGGCTCAATCATAAAATCTTGTTTAATTTACAGATTCTTTTATACTTGTAATAATATCACACATAGTAGCCATATGGATATGCATAGACCCATCTGTACATACTTTATCTCTCCAAACTAAAATATCAGAGCTATTTTAGTCTGGTCTTCTGTGTTATTAAGCAATTGGAAATGAACAAAAAATGTTTAGTGCCTATATACATATAAGATTACTAAGAAGTACATCATGATAGTAAAGCCTAGAGTGTAGAGGGCAAAGTTTTCAACCAATTTTTCCCCCAAATCAACCACCTGTAAGGAAATAATCTAAAATTATTATGCAAAGAGAGAATAGGATTAACTTTATTACATAAAAAAATGGGAGAAAGGGATATAGGAGGTTAACATGCCATGAAGGTTAATTTATAACCAAATCCTGCCCTAGAGTTAACTTGAAGAGCCAAAGCTTGGTGACCCATTCCAAAATGACCTTAAGAAAGATGAGAGAAAGAAAGGTTTCTGATAGATATCAGGAAGCAAAGTATGAAAACGTAGGCTAACCAGGGATCAAAGAGCTGGGGTAGAAGAAGGAACAGCAGGAGAGAGGGATCTGGAGGTTGACTGGTGAGTACCAGGGAGTTTCATGAGAGTCCACTTCAAGCCTCTGCTTGGTTTTTAGCATGGGCTGTGGGCTGACTGGAATGTTTAAAGAACTGTGATCAGAATGGATGGGTGATGGGGTATCTCAAGTAAAATTTTAGAAACAGTAGATTTTGTCAACTAGAATGGAATGTTATATTTACTATTGTTCACCAAACTGTCCATCTAATAAAGAAGTCTATGTCCTATTGAGATGCGTTAAGCAGGCACCATTAATTAGGAGTTGTCGTGAAGATGATCGCCTTTCTACTTTGAATCATTTAATGCTATTTGGAAATTAAACAAAATTCTTTGCTAATAATGAGAAACAACATTTGATTCCTAATTCCAAATAGGCTGTGACATCCACCAAAGACTTGTCAACCTTTCTTACTTAGTGACAAGAATTTAATGCATTCAGTTATTTGACCAATCTTCTTGAAAATCTACTAAAATTTGAACCATGCAGTAATATGTAACCAGTAAATCAAATGGAACTGAAATGAAATTAATCTATTTCACTTCAATATATATAAACAAAACAAAATATATATAAACAAAAATATATATAAACTTCAATATGTATAAACAAAAGAATGCAAAAATTAATTTGACTCAGAAAACTACAGGAATAGAAATATCCATATACACCAAAGCAACTGTGAATAAATTAGCCAGGTCCATTGTATTGAAGTAAGTTGTCCAGAAAAAAATATTGAAATGTTCCTGGAACATAAACGGTATGTAGTTAGTATGGATTGAAGTTTGCATGGATAGTAAGTTGCAACTTACTTATTGATTCCTATGAAACAGAACTGATGAGACTTTATGGTCTTCAGTTTTTAATAAAATCCCTTCTGGGCACTTACAGAAGAAGCAAATTTATGGATTCAGGCCACTGGAGTAACACAGATGATGCTTCCAAAGTAAAAGGAGTGTGTCTATTAATCTGAAACTGATTTGGAATCAGTAGGTTAAGGGTGACCTTCATTGATTAGTATCATATGATATTGAGCCAGTTCCACTGCAGTTGACATACATGTGTTTATCCAAAACTCCTTGGTCTTAGGGAATCACTTACCCCTCTGATTTGGTAGTCCTTTTTATTTCATGCGGTTTTAATAGGGCTGACAAAGTAAGGCTTGTCCCAGACCTGACCAATCTGAGTTCTTTCTTAAGCTGATCAGAGTGATTGCTTGAGACATCAGAGTATAACTGAAGATGGACAAGTGAGAAGCTTCCTAGGGACTTTTGCCAGAGCTGTCTGGAAAAACACTCCCTTCTTTGGGAATCACAGGCTATAATGACTTCATATTGCTGGTGTTGCCAGAAGCCGTCTTTCAAACATATGAAGTGCTGTCATTTGAGACTGAAGACAAGCAGAGATGAGCGAAGCTGAGAAATGGAGCGAGGCCGAAGTATGACATCATTTGATACCTGGATCTAGCTGAGGTCTACATAGGAAGAAATTCCTTTTGGTCCTCTCAGCTGAGAAAATGGGTGAATTTCTTTATTTAAATTTAAATGAGTTTGAATTGGATTTCTGTCATTGAAATTAAAGAAGGCCTGATTAATTCACCATAAATGGCTAAAATCAATGTCTCCCAAACATTTATAACAATAATAATAATTCAAAGACCAACTTCCTTGTACTTCATCTTCTGAAAGTGTAAGTCACTCAGTCGTGTCCAACTCTTTATGATCCCATGGAATGTAGCTCACTAGTTTCCTCTGTCCATGGGATTCTCCAGGCAAGAATACTGGAGTGGGTTGCCATTCCTTTCTCCAGAGGATCTTCCTGACCCAGAGATCAAACCCAGGTCTCCTGTATTGCAAGAAGATTCTTTACGATCTAAGCCTGCCCAACTATTTCTACTCCTTCGTTCACTTGTGCATCTGGTTTCTCTGCAAAGGTAAATTAACATTTTCAATTGATCAGGATTGTGAATCTATCATTTTCCCCACAGACTTTGAGTCCTTCATGCAGACCTGCAAGTATCACTGAAAATGGATAGTCTTCAAGACAGCGATGATTCTAAAACAGTTCCCAACAGTAAATAAATACATCAGGTCTAACATCCCTCATTTAGCAAATCGTATATGTAGTAAAGGCCTGAGACAATGGTCTCTATCACTTGTAGGGTCCCTATCATCTCAGTCTTTTTGTTACTGAGCCCAAGTTTGTTCTGCTTACCACATTACGAACTAATGAATCAGAGACAAGATGTTGAGGCAAGGAATATGACTTTATTCAGAAAGCTGGCTGACCGAGAAGTTGGCAGACTAATGTTTCAAAACAACCATCTTCTGAGGTCTGGATGCCTGGTTCTTTTACAGAACACAGAAAGGGAGACGGTGAGGAAATAGAGTAAAAAGGCCATTAATCTTGCAAATATCTCTTGGAATGGCTAGCCTCTGGGGGAGAGTGTGTTAATTTCATCCTTCCTGTAGCCATCTACAGGTGGACAAGGTCATGAACAAAGGCATTTTGGCTTAAGTCTCTGGCAAAAGAGCAAGGTTCCCAGAGGCAGGCCATTATGGATAAATGGTATCCTTTTAGTAAACAAAAGCAATGGGAAATAAAGTTTAAGTAAAAGAAGCTGATCCCGCCATGGAATCAGTTTTCCTCTGTAGCACTTTTGTTTAGAACTCACCACCAATTTATATATTTACATAATTTATCCACCTCTATTTATCCATCTTAGAAAAACTGAGGAAGCATTCTAGTGGTTGACTTAAGTCCTTAAGTGGTTGACATGAATACATAAGGTATTTTGACAACATATCCTTGAGAAAGCAAAGATCTCTTAAGGCTTAAGCCTGTGTTTCAATCCCAGTCATCAGAAGAACTTAACAAAATGTAGGCTCCAGGGTCTCAGTCTGGCCCTGCTGGATCAAAGTCTCTGAAGCTGAGGTCTAGTTCATTTTTAATCAACTCCCCACTTGGCTTAAGTCCATAATTTGAAACTACCAGTACTGAAACCAGTACATAACTTTGACCACAAACTTAGATAAATTTAAGTTAGTTTATTCTTAATGCTCTACCCAGATATTTTTTAATTTTAATGTCAATATGAAACAATTGAATCTTGTTATAATGCATGCGCAACAGCTCTGAGGTATGGCCTGAGATTCTGTATTTTCAACAAGTTCCCAGGTAATGCTGATAGATTTTGTCTAGGGATATGAAAAGTATCAACAAAAATACATACAAGTGAAAAGAATATGTAGCACTACTATTTGGGATTAACATATACACATTACTATATATAAAATATATAACCAACAAGGACCTACTCTACAGCACAGGCAACTCTACTCAATATTTTGCAATAACTTATAAGGGAAAATAATCTGAAAAAGAATATACAGATATAGATATCTGAATCACTGTGCTGCACACTATAACTAACACAACACTGTAAATCAACTTTACTTCAGTTAGAAATAAAGAATTAGTAAATCTGGCCTATGGAAAAATTAAAGTAGAACAGAGATAAGAATATCACATGAAAACACAGTTTACCCTCACGCTATGCAGTTGTAGAAGAAGCCTGCAATTCTATTTTCCTGGCAGCTAAGTCAAATAAGAAAAACCACGTTCTTACATTCTTCCCAGGATGCATAAAAAGCAAAACAAGCCTTAAAAAGAAGCACACATTATGTGAACACTGTGAGATGCAATGTATATGATAATTCTTTTGTCTGTCTTTTTCTTACTTTACCTTTCACATCAGGTCTCAGGGGATAATAAGGAAATGTAATTGAGAAAGAATAGTTCTTTTGGAGCCAAAAACTTCTGATCAAAATATGTAATTCTCTGGTGGCTTTGCTTCATACAAATGTAAAATTCATAATAGCTAGAGAAATGGATTGGAATGCCTTCCAAGCAGGTTAGGTGCCAGGAAAATTTGGTAAATACCAAAAGGGATCTTAAACTCTTTTTTTCTACCATGAAAAAGAGGACAGAATTGTCTTAGCACATTTGATCACATTGGCCCAGTATAAGGTAAAAATAGTACATTGGCAGTGACACGTAAAACAAAACGGGCAATCAGATCACACAAGCTCTAAGTTATTTAGCTCTGACGTTCAAGTTCCCCACTGCTTCTTTTCTTCATTCACACCAAAAGAAGGGACTGCTCTCTCCTCTTCCTCTATTTTGGGTCATGTATACATTCCCCTATTATTTCTTTTATCTGAAGCGTATGATTAAGAGATCTTTTGTTCTAAAAAACCAGAGCCAACTTAAGCTAGTTTATCAAAAAAAAAGGGCTATTTTCTATATGAATATAGGGACACATCTGCTATTCAAATTATTTTCACATCCTTGTTCTGTAGGCTATAAATCAGAGGGTTTAACATGGGAATCATAAAGGTGTAAAACAATGAGGTCATTTTGTCTTGATCTAAAAAGTAGATTGAACTTGGCCTGAAGTACATAAAAAGCAAGGTTCCCCCAGCCTTCTTTGCCAAGAGACTAAGTATTTCTCTAATGATTGTATATGAAATATTTCATCTTCAATTCCTCAGAGTGTTTGTAAGAAAGATATTTTTTTAAATGAGCAAGACTGGAGGGTAGAAAACATTTAAAAATGAATACAGCATATGTGCCAATCACTTTGAAAGAACTATAGTCATAAACAAATTGAAATTGATGCACTGGTGTATTCAGGAGAACTCCAGCCTTATGAAGGGATATCAGATACTCACCACGACTGGGCCTCCAGGAAGGAATGGAATCTGGTATTGAAAATCCATCAAGCCTCCAGCTTCATCTCTTGTAATTGTTCCTGTCCACCTGCCTTCTTTTTTTCTTTTCTCTCTGTAAAAGTTTCTGCTTCTTAGTCTGCAAGACAAGTAGAGGATGAGCATGCACACATTCTCAAATTAAAATCTCCCATGGAACAATAACTTCTTAATTCAGATTCAGAATTTCAGAAGAAAGTAGTTGGTCATCCTTGCTTAGGCCAGATGATTTTCTACTAGTACAGTCAAGTGTGGCTAGAGACGCTGGTCATATTTTATTTAAAAAAAAGGCTGGTACTGGCACAAGGACAGACATATAGATCAATGGAACAAAATAGAAAGCCCAGAGATAAATCCACACACATATGGACACCTTATCTTTGACAAAGGAGGCAAGAATATACAATGGAGTAAAGACAATCTCTTTAACAAGTGGTGCTGGGAAAACTGGTCAACCACTTGTAAAATAATGAAACTAGATCACTTTCTAACACCACACACAAAAATAAACTCAAAATGGATTAAAGATCTAAATGTAAGATCAGAAACTATAAAACTCCTAGAGGAGAATATAGGCAAAACATTCTCAGAAATAAATCACAGCAGGATCCTCTATGATCCACCTCCCAGAATTCTGGAAATAAAAGCAAAAATAAACAAATGGGATCTAATTAAAATTAAAAGCTTCTGCACAACAAAGGAAAATATAAGCAAGGTGAAAAGACAGCCTTCTGAATGGGAGAAAATAATAGCAAATGAAGCAACTGACAAACAACTAATCTCAAAAATATACAAGCAACTTATGCAGCTCAACTCCAGAAAAATAAACGACCCAATCAAAAAATGGGCCAAAGAACTAAATAGACATTTCTCCAAAGAAGACATACGGATGGCTAACAAACACATGAAAAGATGCTCAACATCACTCATTATTAGAGAAATGCAAATCAAAACCACAATGAGGTACCACTTCACAGCAGTCAGAATGGCTGCGATCCAAAAATCTGCAAGCAATAAATGCTGGAGAGGGTGTGGAGAAAAAGGAACCCTCCTACACTGTTGGTGGGAATGCAAACTAGTACAGCCACTATGGAGAACAGTGTGGAGATTCCTTAAAAAATTGCAAATAGAACTACCTTATGACCCAGCAATCCCACTGCTGGGCATACACACTGAGGAAACCAGAATTGAAAGAGACACATGTACCCCAATGTTCATCGCAGCACTGTTTATAATAGCCAGGACATGGAAACAACCTAGATGTCCATCAGCAGATGAATGGATAAGAAAGCTGTGGTACATATACACAATGGAGTACTACTCAGCCATTAAAAAGAATTCATTTGAATCAGTTCTGATGAGATGGATGAAACTGGAGCCAATTATACAGAGTGAAGTAAGCCAGAAAGAAAAACACCAATACAGTATACTAACACGTGTATATGGAATTTAGGAAGATGGCAATGACGACCCTGTATGCAAGACAGGAAAAAAGACACAGATGTGTATAACGGACTTTTGGACTCAGAGGGAGAGGGAGAGAGTGGGATGATTTGGGAGAATGGGAATTCTAACATGTATACTATCATGTAAGAATTGAATTGCCAGTCCATGTCTGACGTAGGGTGCAGCATGCTTGGGGCTGGTGCATGGGGATGACCCAGAGAGATGTTGTGGGGAGGGAGGTGGGAGGCGGGGTCATGTTTGGGAACGCATGTAAGAATTAAAGATTTTAAAATAAAAAAAAAAATTAAAAATAAAAAAATTAAAAATAAAAATCACAGCAAAAAAAATAAATAAAAAATAAAAAAAGGCTACAAAAATTTCAAGTGGTTATTATGCATATTGTATTCTACATACCATGGAATTTATTTCTTGGCCTATTTTTATTGACTTCTTTTATCTTGATTTATTCACAAGCCTATATTGTTATTTTATAAAGTTCTACAATCTTCCCTGATTTTTCTGAAGTTGGTAATATCCGAGAAACACTTCTTATCTTTATTAATAGCTTTTAAGCTAGGACTGAAGAGCCCATTCTCTTGGATACATGTGAATCTCACATGAGATGCATGTTAATTTAAGTAAATACAAATATCTATCACACTGAAAAGCATCCCAAGACCATGTGTAAATAAGTAACGAATCATTTAGAGACTGTCCTGAGCCTATAACTCAGACAACACAGGAACAGATTCTATAGCCATCTGCCCCCTTAAAAAATGACTTGTTTTGTTTGCCTGACTTATATCTCAGTTAATTCAGGGGATAGTTCTTGAGGATGATAATTATGAGCTAAGCATTGGTTAGATGCTAGAATGAATGGCAGTAAGGGAATCTATATTACAGACAGAGACATTAAGGAAATAGGTAATTTCAGTAAATGTGATAAATGTAAAATAATGTTAAGCACAGGGTGCTATAAGCTCTCCACTCTTATGAGGTAAAGACGTTATCCCCATCATCAATTTAAGACTAAATGATGGGAGATGGAGATGAGGCACAGACAGAGTGTAGTTTCAGGATTGGGGCACAGTCAAAGAGAAGGAGAAATGCTAAAAGATGTATTCAGAGTGTTAGTGAATGAAAACAGGAGAGAGATGGTATAGGAAGAGCATGGTCCATTCAATAGATAAGTAAGATTTCATGACCAAAGAGTAGAGTTCACGATGGAGAAAAAAATGAGAGATGAGACTGGGCATATAAATAGATCATACATGATCTAAGAAATCATATCAGGACATTTGAATTTACTCCCGAAGGCAACGGGAAGCCATATGAAAAAAGGAGGACCTGATTGATTCTCATTGTAGAACATGATTACTCTGACAATAATGTGAAAAAAGCAATGAATTTGAAAGATGGGTGAATTGAAGGCAGAAAACCGGTTAGAACTGTACAGTTATTCAGAAGAGAAGAGACTGTAGCCTGAATTAAGATTTTGGCAGTAAGTAAGAGAGAAAGGGATAGTTTTGAAGTGTACATTTGAGCTTTGCACAATATGGGTTTGAACTTCATGGCTCCACTTTTATGTGGCTTTTTTCAGTAGTAAATGCCATGGTACTACATGATCCAAGGTTGATCAAATCCAAGGATGCAGAATGTGGATACAGAAGAACCTCGATACAGGGCATGGAATGTAAATTATACGCAGGTTTTTAATTGCACGGAGGGTCAGCACCATGCAATTGTTATTGTTCAAGGGTCATCTGTGTTTAGAAGTTGTAAATGAAAGGAATTCATAATTAATTGGATTAGCAGGTGACCTGAATACAGGAAAAGAAGACAAAGTCAAGGATGATACTCAACTAAATTGACAACAAAGATGGTGCCTGAGATGTGAAAAGTAAATACCCACCATGGGATGCTTTGATGTTCAGTCTCCTTAGTTAGCATTCACTTATACATTATAAGATAAATACATTTCATCTTTATCAATTTCCTCCCAGTAAGATCATCTCAGCTTCGTAATGACCTATTCCTCATGGGAAGCATGATTTTTCTTTGACCTTTCTGATGGTAGCCAGAATTGCGATGTATTTTTCATTAAAACTAAAAATATGCTGTGAACTGCATTCAGAAAGTCTGTACAAAAACTTTTTTTTTTTTTAATTTTTAATTTTTTATTTTTTTTTATTATTTAAATTTTAAAATCTTTAATTCTTACATGCATTCTCAAACATGAACCCCCCTCCCAGCTCCCTCCCCATAACATCTTTCTGGGTCATCCCCATGCACCAGCCCCAAGCATGCAGTAGCAATAACTTGACTGTACTTTTCTATGATGCCATGGAATAGAAGAACCAGCTAAAATTCTTCCTCCACCCAGTGTCTGGCAGGTCAAAACAGGAAGTAAGGAGGACATCACTAAAAATAAGGATTCCACATTTTTCCTCTATTTTAGCTTGTCAATTGAGTGAGCCATACCCTTCCAGCAGTGCTTACCTCAGGCACAATGTGAATTGTATAAAATGTGTCTTTCATAGTAGCATTCATTTTCTTTATATTATTTACTTTCCTTTTAATCTTTCTTTATTTTTAATTGAAGGATAATTACAATATTGTGTTGGTTTCTGCCACACATAAACACAGATCAGCCGTAGGTATACATATGCTGCCTCCCTCCCACCCGCCACCCAATCCCACCCCTCTAGGTTGTCACAGAGCCCTAGTTTGAATTCCCTGAGTTATACAGCAAATTCCCACTGGCTATTTATTTTCCATATGCCAATGTATATGTTTCCATGTTACTCTTTCCACTCCTCCCTTCCCTTTTAGAGTGTCCTGTTCTAAAATGTCAAGGGTTTCTTTTGATTGCTCTATCTAGACAGGAGGAACACACTTACATACAAACACCTTTAGGTAAAGATTTTAGAGTAAACCATAGGGACAAAACAATGTAATATTGTATGTTCATATTTACTGCAAATTTTTCCCCCTAGAATACTACATATAGGGTGGATATACACATGTACATGGCACATGGATGGAGAGAATATGTGGAGATGCTTGCCACATCAGACCCCATAAGCAATAGCCTGGTTCATTGCGGCATCAGACTGACCCTGTTTCTTGGTGTTTGCAGTTGCTTATTAAAAAAAAATTAACATTGGGTTATGGACATGAGTTTGAGCAAACTTCAGGAGATGGTGAAGGACAGGGAAGCTTGATGTGCTGCAGTGCATGGGGTTGAAAAGAGTCAGAAATGACTGAACAACAACGACATTGGGTTTTGGTCAATAAATTCTAAATATACCACTTACATACTAGTTGGGTGAAAAATATTAACAATAATAATGTCAACTCACATCTATTGAAAGATTTAATAAGAGAGAGGTCTTTTTTTTTGTTCCTCTAGCCCACCAAACTTGTTTCTGCCTTAGAATGTGAAACTACCCATTGTTTCTCTCTGGAACCTCACTGAGTATAGGGAAGTTTTCTATGTTGTTTATTGCTGCTTTAGCACCTGAAACTATTTTTGCTGCATAATACATACTGAATATATATCCCTTAGAATATGAATGGGTACTATTCATTAATTGCTTTATGTGTTTCATCTTTTCTCCCTGACCACACTGAAGGCAGGGGCACAATAACTTCTATATTCCACATAGCAGCTAAAATTCTAGACCCTAAAACTCTAAGTACTAAAATATTACTGATGAGGCTGACAGAATGACTACATATATTAGTGAATATCCAAAAAATATACAAAATTCAAAAGAGCAGATAAAGAAGGTATGTTAGTTTCCTATACCTGCCATAATAAATGACCACAATTCAGGTGGCTTGAAACAACAGAACAACCATCAGTTCTGATGGCCAAAAGCTTGAAATCAAGATGTCAGCAGAGCTGTGCTTCCTCTGGAGATTCTAGGAGAGAATTCTCTCTTGTTTCTTCCAGCTTCTAGTGGCTCCAGGCATTCCTTGGCTTGTGGGTGCATCACTCACAGCTTGGCTTTCATCCTCATATCACCTTTTCCTCTTCTCCCTTGTATCTCTCCCATGTATGTCTCTTACAAGGACACATTGTTGGCTTTAGGGACCATCTGAATAATCTAGAATAATCTAGAATGATCTTGTCTCAAGATCTTTAATTAGATCTGTAATATCCCCTTTTCCAAATAAGGTTACATTCTAAAGTTCTGGGAATTAGGAAATGGATATATGTATATATATATATATATGTATATACATATATATATATCTTTTCATTTGTCACCATTCAGCCCACTATAGCAGAAAATGCACAACCTTGATATCACGTCTGACTCTTTGCAACCCCATGGGCTATACAGTCCATGGAGTTCTCCAGGCCGGAATACTGGAGTGGGTAGCCTTTCCCTTCTCCAGGGGATCTTCCCAACCCAGGGATTAAACCCACGTCACCTGCATTGCAGGTGGATTCTTTACCAGCTGAGCTACCAGGGGAGTCCTGATGTCAGGCATACATGAATTCAAACTCAGCTCAGACATTTACAACTAGCTTGTTAAATCTCTTTTAACCCCAGTTTTCATTATCATTATATCTGCTTTCATGAGTTGCTGAGACCACTATGTGAGATGTAGCATACAGAATGAATAGCTATGTATCTCATCCATTATGAATGCTCCAGAAATGTTCCCATTCCTTCTCACTTTGTAAGCTCCTTAACCAAAAGTACATCCCTAGGTAAAGGCTTTCTTCTAAAATACCAGTTGTAGCTTTTACAGTTCTTTACTGGATATTTCTCTTGTCAAAATATTCTCAGAAATCCATTCCCTATTGAATCTTATAATCAAATTTGTCAAATAATACAGTCTTACAATGAAGTACAACAGAAGCCCTTGTATGTATGTATGTATTTGTCACTCAGTCATCTCCAACTTTATGACCCCATGGACTATACAGCCTTCCAAGCTCCACTGTCCTTGGAATTCTCCAGGAAAGAATACTGGAGTGGGTTGCCATTCCCTTCTCCAGGGGATCTTCCTAACCCAGGGATCAAACCCAGGTCTCTCATATTGTGGGCAGATTCTTTACCATGTGAATCACCACAAGTTTGAAATCTACATTCATTTTCAGATATCTGAAGAGAATTAAAAGTGATGGGGTTGGTCCATTGTTCCTTGATGTTGCTGAGTGGAAAAAGGATTATAAGTGTACCATAAGTACATCACTGTGTCTTCTAAAGCAGTGTTTCAAAAGAATAGTTTCTGTGAAATATCTGAGATGCTTGCCTCATGTCCTCATTTCGACTATGCCAAGAAGTAAAGTCTGTAGTCTTTACTTAGAACAAAATTAAATGAGTATTAGTGAGGTTAAAAGCTTCAATAAAGGGGCAAGATATGGAACTCTCAGACACATAGAACTTCAAAAATCCTTATGTAAACGGCAAATCAATTAACATAAGAGCTTGGATGATGGGGGAAGGGTGTGTGTTCACAACTTTATAGCCAAAAATAAGACAAGCTGAATCTTTATAACTGTCTTCAAAAACTTACATGTGTCACTAAGGAATCATTCAGCACTGTTTGATCAGTTTATTCATCAATGCAAACATCCAAGATTGTTAAATAATACCTATTCTATTTCAGACATTGTGCATGATGTGGTAAACACACACACACACAAACACACACATAAACAATGCCTTCCTGGAAGGCAGCGTCTAGGAAGGGGTACAGACATGTACATAGAGGAATGCCTTGTGGTTTATTAGGTTTAATACTAAGGCACAAGAGGAGCATAGAGGAAAGGGGGAGTAATTCCCTGGGGTTCCAATGCCTATCAGAATGCCTGGCACATAGTAACTATTCAAAAAATACTTCATAGATGAAAGAGTGATTGCCTTCAGGTAAGTTTCAAATGGTAGACATGTTTAAATCAAAACTTTTGAGATCCTAAGTGAGGAACAGTCAGGCTGTGAAGAGCTGAGTTCCTGTTATTTGAGTTGATAACATGTGGAGGCATCTATAAGAATTGATAGCAGTGTCAGCACTCACATGGTTGAGCTTCGCTGGGAAACGGAACCCACATCAGGATTATCCCCTGCATACTGCTTCCTCTCTGTGTGTCTTTGTTTCTGCTCCGTGCTACTACCTGTGTCCCTTTCTGTGTGTCTTAACTTTCAAACTCCAGAGTCTCTATCCAATACAGAGTATACATAATGTTTAGAATGAATATTCAAGGACATTTCATAGCCCACTGCCCAGTTTTTTTTTAAGTCTTTCTTTGCATCAGAGTGTTGTGGCTAGCCTGGGGAAGTCTTGTGATCAGAGTATGGTCAAATAAGTATAAAAAATAATGACTGTGGACATGACTCACCCTCAGAAGACTATTTTATGCACAGTACGACAATTACAAAGGGGTATCCAGTGGTATCAGAGAAGGCAATGGCACCCCACTCCAGTACTCTTGCCTGAAAATCCCAGGGACAGGGAACCCTGGTGGGCTGCTGTCTATGGGGTCGCACAGAGTCAGACACAACTGAAGAAACTTAGCAGCAGCAGCAGCAGCAGCATCCAGGGGTATCGTGGAAACAGCTGAAATAAAACAACCTCTTGGGGGTGATCTCTAAGTTATACTTGCAGTAGTTAACTATTTGTTGAATGCATAACTGTATATTAAGTGCTGTCATAAACCTTTCATTTTACTATCTCAATTAATTCTAAACTCATGAGGAGAAAGCAAGACCTCCGAAGATTAAGTGAACTGGAAAGAGAGCTAGTAAAAAATAAAACTGAAATTGAATTCAGGTCTATTTTACTCCAAATCCTATGTTCTTTCAAATAATTGTGATACTACATGACTATAGTTTCTAGAAGTGCAACTCAGCCATGGATTTTAGAAAAAATTATCACAACTGACAGCACATCATACTTAACTCAAAAGTGGACTACTCATACAGAGTACTATACTGTATGAGCACTCATAGAGAGTACTCACAGACACCAGCCTATGCACATTATGACTGGTTTGTTATGTCATGAGCAACCAGAACCCCAGAGCTCCTCAGTTGGCTGTTTTCCTGAGTGAGCATTATTTATTCAGTTCACATTAATATATTTAAATCTAGTAAATATCTGCTGGTGTCTACGTGCTAGATACTGTGGGCATACAAAGACGAATGAGACATGGGCTACACCCTCAAAAGCATGGAGTGGGGATCCAGGTGAAAAAGCCAAATTATGACCATTCTGAGTAGAAAAGGTAAATGCTGTCTGTAGTAGAGAACTTAACAAAGTAACAAAGAGCAGAGTAAGGGGAAGATTAGTTTGCCTTGGAGAGGGGATTAAGGAGTTCTTTGTAGAATTCAACTAGTATCAACTTGGGTCTTGGAGATAAGTAGGATTTTGATTTTTAAGAAGAGGAAAAAGCACAACCAAAGACAGAGATATGGAAAAATACAAGAATGTTAAGGAAATAGCCTTTCGTGTCAGCAGGAGGGTACACTTGAGTGGGCAGGTAGTCAAGGGACAAATGATTTTAGAAAAGTAGGGTGAGACAGATTATTGAGAACTTTGCTTGACTGAGGCTTGACTTCTCTTTTAAGAGGAATGGCAACTATAAGCAATTTTATTCTGCCAAACAAATCTTCCCTGGAATATGAATCAGGAAACCTCACAAATGCTTCCCGAAGTGACTCCATACTCAACTACAGCATTATCTGCCTTCATGTTCAGTTGTAGTGTGGCAACCTGCTAGTATTTTCAACCACTCCCTTGGAAACTGGAGCTCATGACTACCATCTAAAGTGTCCTCTTTAAATATTTCAAATATGAAGGCCACTGATTGTACACATACATGCACATACACACTTATACCTAAGGAAGGGGATGGAGAAAGAGCGAGTGAGAAAGAGATGTGCTATGAGCACAGGAAGGATTTTTATAAGCTTGTCTTTCATCTTGTAGAAGAAACAAACATGATGTAGCATGTCTATTTATAGATCTCTAAAAATGATTTCTAGTCAGGTAATCTTGCAAAATCAGGGGATGCGTATATAACATAATGAATATTTAAATGTAATGGGAACTTCAGATCCTCTTGAAACTAAGGTATTTCAGTGGCAACATCAGAAGGTACTGATGCCAAGGGGATGAGAATCGTTACCATGGCAACTCCCAGGCTGACTCACTCATATATAACGCCTTAAACTTGTGACATGAGAGAGCCTGCTTGAGGATTTTTAACACTGTACTAAAATACACATTGCTTCATGCAGATGAGAAAATATATCAGCATAGCATTCCCCCGCCCTCCCTAAGGCTTTCTATGACATTTCTAGACAAAACCTATCTTGTCCTTCAGTTTCTCCATGTTTGGGATGGAGAAATGGCTCCAGAGGAGGTGTGGAGAATTGAAGGAAACCTTAACTACCCTTCAGAAATCAAATTCTGCATTCTGCTGGCAGATATCATTTTAGTGGTCATACTGCTTCCTGATCTTTGATTTCCATTCACATCTGAGCTGGGGATTCCACTTCCAATATACTTCAGAACTACATGTTGTAGAAACAAATGTGAGAAGCCAGAAGTAAGTAACTTGGAGGGATAGGAAAACACACAGTACCAGAAATTAAAGATAATAGAACTCTCTCTCTCTCCCTATTCTTCTTTTCCTCCTTTAGTACTCATGAAAATGCTTTTATAGGCAACACTAAGAGAAGATTCCAGGTTTACATTCCTGTTGCTGCAGTGGAAAGAGAGGACTATAGGGACTTGACTAAATATAAAATGACATACATGGAGTCAGCAACAGATTTTATAGAACTAATGAAAATATAGATATTGTTCATTTAGGATTTTGAAGAACACTGAGGGAATATCGAGGTCACTGTTTCTCAAATTAAGATCTGAAAATTAATAGCATAATAATCTCCTTGAAAGTATCAATCAAAAAAATGTAGATTCAGAACTGTACTCCTCAGAAATCAAACTCAGTGGTCCAAGCAGTCGTGGTGGTAATTATGTACACTGAATGTGAGAATTGTTCATCTAGTCAACCTATTCATTTTACTGCATGTAAAAGTTCCCTGTTTGAGAGTTTGATTTGCCAAAGATTATCCACAGGTCTCAAACTCACTTCTCCAAATCCTCGGATTCATTTTCATTAGTAAACCAAGTTTCCCACATGAATTTTTTTAAGGAAATGTATTAAATTTAAACATTTTTATTTATTTATTTTTAGTGAAATATAGTTGACATTGTGGGGGCTTCCCTGGTGGCTCAGATGGTAAAGAATCTGCTTGCAATGAAGAAGATCTGGGTTCAATCCCTGAGTCAGGAAGATCCCTTGAAGAAGGAAATGGCTACTCATTCCAGTATTCTTGCTTGGAGAATTCCTTGGACAGAGGAGTCTGGCTGGCTAGAGTCCATAGGTTCACAAAGAGTTGGCCATGACTGACAACTAACACTTTCACACTTTCAGTTTCATTTTACAACATTGTGTTAATTTCAGGTATACAGTAATATGATTCAGTTTAGATAAATAGATGGATAGATGTAAATATTCTTTTTTGAAATTTTTTATTATAGGATATTATAACATAATGTTTTTAATAATATAAAACTTATTATATGACTGCATTAATACCCTTTAAATATCCTTAAAATGAATGCAGTGGAGTGTGATGCCACAGTTTAAGTAGAATTTTGATTGACTGGGTAGTGAATTATTCACGGAGATTTCTTTTGGGGATTCATTTTGTTGCTGGAGACTAACTTTGAAAGACATACATCCCCTAGTGGGTGGATAAGGCACACTAAAAGTAAACAAAATAATGTAATTTAAAAAGTGAGTCTTACTAGTCATTTACATCATATTTTAAGAAAACAGTTTTCACAGCTAACGATTGAAAGTTCATTATCATGGTTTGGGGATTCATCGATAGATTTTGACGCTGAAACTATTCGGTGTCACAAATACCCCATTCCCTCCTTTGTGTGATAATGGATCAATTGCTTGGATTCATACTCTGAAAGAGCATTTTGATTCTCAGCCACTACAAAAAGACTGATATGCACTAAGCTTATGTCTTAGGCCCTTGTCTTGCCTCAATCTCTGAATTTACTTTGATAACCTCATTTAATCTCATAGCCATGGTGTTGATGAGGATTCATTAATCTATATTCTCTATATCTTTCTACAACTTTATGTCAGCTAATATATCTCTATCTGCGCTTCAAGCACTTCAGAAAAATATCCAATCCAAATACATCAATTTTCCCCTAAATTCCAGTACTTCTGTAGTGTTTGCATTTTTTCCTTCATCTCCCATATCTACAACAATGAGTTTAAATCCATTCTCTTTCCTTTCAACATTTTATCTCTACTCCTCCTTTCACCCTACCCCTGCATTTTCTGCCTCCATTCAGGCTCATAGTATGTTACACTTGTATTGCAAAGTTTAACTGTTTGTAACTTAGCTGTCTGCCTCAGGCTTTTTCCTCACTCCAATCATTCAAAAAGTAGTTGTTGGGTACTTACTTACCTCCTGGAATAGGAAATGGCAACCCACTCCAGTATTCTCATCTAGAAAATTCCATGGACAGAGGAGCATGGTGGGCGACAGTCCATGAGGTCACAAAGAGTTGGATACAACTGAGTAACTGAGCATATGCTCACTAATCCGCAGGCCCTGTACTCAGCACTAGGGGATAACCAGATAGATATGCCCTCATGAGACTCACAGTCTAGTAGTGGAGCAAATAGACACCAACTGTGGTGTTGGAGAAGACTCTTGAGAGTCCCTTGGACTGCAAGGAGATCCAACCAGTCCATTCTAAAGGAAATCAATTCTGGGTGTTCATTGGAAGGACTGATGTTGAAGTTGAAACTCCAATATTTTGGCCACCTGATGCAAAGAGCTGACTCATTTGAAAAGATCCTGATGTTGAGAAAGATTGAAGGCAGGAGTAGAAGGGGAAAACAGAGGATGTGATGGTTAGATGGCATCACCGACTCAGTGGACATGAGTTTGGGTAAACTTCGGGAGTTGGTGATGGACAGGGAGGCCTGGCATGCTGCGGTTCATGGGGTTACAAAGAGTTGGACACGACTGAGGGACTGAACTGAACTGAACTGAAACCAATTTCCTTGTAGAATGATTCAGGCTACAATGAGAAGGGGCTGTGGGAGCAGAGTGGCAAACTCAGACTTCCTGGTTCTTGATTAGGGAGAAAAAGGTGAAATTTGGCTTCCAATCTGAGACCTACATCAGTTAGGGATAGTCAGGCAAAGAAGAGAGAAAGAGTGAATGTTTTAGGCCCAGAAGAAGCATCATGTGTCTGAGGAACTGGACAAGGCAAAGAGGAGTCAAGTTAGAAATGTGGCTGGAAAGAGAGGAACAGATGAGGTACATCATTTGCCTTAGGGAATTTTTCCTCATAACACTGAAGATCCATTAAAGCTTAAGTTGGAGCAATATAATCATAATTGTAATTTTTTTAAAAATTGGAATATCCATGTATCAGCCATACAAAAAATGATCTAGAGAAGAGCTAAAGGCAGATGACTAGTCAGGAGCCCTATTGCAGTAAATCAGGTAAGAAATTATAAAGGCTAAACTAGATCATGCTGCTAAGTCGCTTCAGTCGTGTCCGACTCTGTGCGACCCCATAGACGGCAGCCCAGCAGGCTCCCCCATCCCTAGGATTCTCCAGGCAAGAACACTGGAGTGGGTTGCCATTTCCTTCTCCAGTGCATGAAAGTGAAAAATGAAAGTGAAGTAGCTCAGTGGTGTCCAACTCTTAGCAACCCCATGGACTGCAGCCCACCAGGCTCCTCCTTCCATGGGATTTTCCAGTCAAGAGTACTGGAGTGGGGTGCCATGGCCTTCTCCGAACTAGATCATAGAAACTATAAATAGAATATAGAGATGTTTTCTATGGAATAGACAGGCCAGGTTTTATTGATTTATTTAATGTGGAAAGTGAGGAAGAGAAAAGAATCAAGACTCCTTCTAGTTTCTGATTTGGTCCACAGGATAGATGACTGTACCATTCACTAGGAATAACAATGGAGATGGGGGACCACATTTAAGTGTGAATGGGCATGATTCTATTGGGGGCCATGGATGGTTCTTTCATTCAGCATCCTCTCATCTTGGTGCTGGA
This sequence comes from Ovis canadensis, assembly GCF_042477335.2. Classification (NCBI taxonomy): domain Eukaryota; kingdom Metazoa; phylum Chordata; class Mammalia; order Artiodactyla; family Bovidae; genus Ovis; species Ovis canadensis. Next base: position 82,171,176 of record NC_091250.1, read on the forward strand.
AGCATAGTAGTAAACCATAATATCTCTATTCTCAATGAATTTATGCTCCCCTTCTCCTAGAGGGTTATTATGCACAAAGTTAAATAAAAGATCCTTAACCTGTAGGTAATACCCATGTTTGCCTTTCATCTTACTGTCACTTAGAAATAATTTCTAATTTGGGAAATACGTTTCTGTTGTTGCTGTGTCCAATTCTTTGCAACCCCATGGACTGCAGCACACCAGGCTTCTCTGTCCTATCTACTGGAGTTTACTCAAACTCATGTCCATTGAGTCAGCAATGCCATCCAACCATCTCATCCTGTCATCCTCTTCTCATCCTGCCTTCAGCCTTTCCCAATAAGTTGACTCTTCATGTTAATTCAACTCAGTCATGTCTGACTCTTTGCAACCCCATGAACCACAGCATGACAGGCCTCCCTGTTCATCAGCAACTCCCGGAGTCCACCCAAACCCACGTCCATTGAGTCAGTGATGCCATCCAATCATCTCATCCACTGTCGTCCCCTTCTCCTCCTGCCCTCAATCTTTCCCAGCATCAGGGTCTTTTCAGATGAGTCAGCTCTTCACATCAGGTGGCCAGAGTATTGGAGTTTCAGCTTCAACATCAGTCCTTCCAATGAACACCCAGGACTGATCTCCTTCAGAATGGACTGGTTGGATCTCCTTGCAGTCCAAGGGACTCTCAAGAGTCTTCTCCAACACCACAGTTCAAAAGCATCACTTCTTCAGTGCTCAGCTTTCTTTATCATCCAACTCTCACATCCATACATGACCACTGGAAAAACAGGTGGCCAAAATATTGGAACTTCAGCTTCAGCATCAGTCCTTCCAATGAATATTCAGGGTTGATTTCCTTTAGGATTAAGTGGGTTGATTTCCTTGCTATCCAGGGGACCATGAAGAGTGTTATCCTGCACTAGTTTGAAAACATCAATTCTTTGACACTCAGCCTTTTTTATGATCCAATTCTCACATTCATACATGACTACTGGAAAAACCACAGCTTTGACTAGATGGACCTTTGTTGGCAAGGTAATGTCTCTGCTTTTTAATACTCTGTTTATGTTTGCCATAGCTTTCCTTCCAGGGAGCAGTTCAGTTCAGTTGTGTCTGACTCTTTGCAACCCATGGACTGCAGCACACCAGCCTTCCTTGTCCATCACCAACACCTGGATCTTGCTCAAATTCATGTCCATTGAGTTGGTGATGCCATCCAACCATCTCATCCTCTGTCATCTCCTTCTCCTGCCTTCAGTCTTTCCCAGCATCAGAATCTTTTCCAATGAGTCAGTTCTTCGTATCAGGTAGCCAAAGTATTGGAGTTTCAGCTTCAGCATCAGTCCTTCCAATGAATATTCAGGACTTATTTCCTTTCTGATTGACTGGTTGGATCTCCTTGCAGTCCAAGGGACTCTCAAGAGTATTCTCCAACACTACAGTTTAAAAGCATCAATTCAAGGAGCAAGTGTCTTTTAATTTCATGGCTGCAGTCACTGTCTGCTGTGATTTTGGAGCTGAAGAAGATAAAATCTGCCACTGTTTCCTCTTCTGCCCCATCTGTTTGCTATAAAGTGATGGGACCAGATGCCATGATCTTAGTTTTTTGAATGTTGAGTTTTAAGCCAACTTTTTCACTCTCCTCTTTCACCCTCATCAATAGGCTGTCTTCACTTTGTGCTTTTAAAGTGGTATCATCCGCATATCTGAGGTGGTTGATATTTCTCCCAAGAATCTTGATTCCAGCTTGTGATTCATATATATGGGAAATATAGCTGCTACCATAACTCATGACTAAGGAGGTTTTCCTTTGAAAGTGGTAAAATGCTTTGGCAGGCTTTTGAATGTGAATGCCATGCCACCAAAAGAAAATTATTCTATTTCTTGTACTTGAGGATTATTACGGAATAAACATGTTGTCTTTCCTTCAGCTAACATTTGAAGACTCATCCAGGGAAGTGATGAATGATTGACTGTATTTAGCATTCCTTGGGGTTTTCAACAGCACACAGATAAGAGTATGGCAGCTGTGTTCATTACCATCACCAGCTGATGAAGGGGAGTTCGTGGATAAAACATCAGAGGGCTGAAAAGTCTACATTAGAACTGAATGTTAGTGATTAATAGGTATCCATGAAACAGCAAGACAGAAGTCAGCCTTAGACAAGAGATAAACCTTGTCCTAGGAGCAAAGTTTTTTGTGCTTGTTTTTAAGCCCTTGTTTATTATGTGATATAGTGGAAAGAACTAGAAACTTAAAGTCAGACAGATCTGGGTTCAAATTACAGCTCCAACTTTTTCTAGTAGTCATTTTGGGCATCCCTTAAACTCAGAGTCTCTGCTTTATAAAAAGGGAATATTAATTTCAACTTCATAGAGCTGTTATGAGGTTTCAATAATATAACATGTTGAAAGCACCTAGCAAATTGCTGGTCTTAAAGCTAAACATTTGGTAACAGATAGCTCTTATTATTTGGAGAAGGCAATGGCAACCCACTCCAGTACTCCTGCCTGGAAAATCCCATGGACGGAGGAGCTTGGTGGGCTGCACTCCATGGGGTCCCTAGGAGTCGGACACGACTGAGTGACTTCATTTTGACTTTTCACTTTCATTCATTAGAGAAGGAAATGGCAACACACTCCAGTGTTCTTGCCTGGAGAGTCCCAGGGACGGGGGAGCCTGTTGGGCTGCCGTCTATGGAGTCGCACAGAGTTGGACACGACTGAAATGACTTAGCAGCTCTTATTATTCAGTATTTAGTGGAGAAAAAATAAGTAACTTAGTTAAAGAGAAGAAAAATATGCATAGGCATTGCATTGTCCTATAACCTGCTTCAGGCTACTTGATTTTCCTTATTTATTCAATGACAGTTTTACAGTTTTCTGGGACTATTATATACATTATTTCAATTCATCATTTCAACAATCTTGTTGACAGTTTTACAGCCCATCACACAGGTAAGGAGATTGAGTGTCAGACTAGCTGAAAAACTTGCTCTAAGTTCCCAGGACTAAGAACAATGAATCTTTAACTAGATTCCAACTCTCCCAATTCAGTTTTACTTGCAGACTTAATTGATAGCTCTGTTTTAACATGGTGTTAGCCTAGAGGTTTTATTTCTGAATGGATCTACTCTATATACTTAATGCAAATCTACTAAGATATGCATATTTGTTATAGGTCCAAGGACAATTTTGAAGCTATATAAGAGGAAAAGTAAGCTTATCAAAATTATTAGCTTTAAAATTCACAAACCGTTTTTTACACACTGTCAAAGGAATTCTTAAAGTGTTTTTTGGTCATTATGCGGTACAAGGTTGCCAGTGTCTTCTGTAGCAATATGTGCCAAGTTACTTTTTAGCCAGATCCAGTCAAAGATTAACAGAAGTTTGAACAGATGCTCAATGAGGTTAAGCCACTGGAGATGGCCAGTATGGATATTTATGTAGCTCTTGGGTTTTATAGACCTGACTTTAAGGCCTTAGTTAATGCTTTCTATAAGTTTAAATTTTAATTCAATATTTAGAAAATTAGTGTACCAAAGGAACAGTCTATGGTTTTATTTGTATTTCCTTTAGCAAGTTATTATATTAAGCTCCAGAGTATGGTATCATATAATACAAAGGGTGCAGTGAAACACCAGTACTTGTGCTATTTATATCTCTTATCTGTCTGTCTGTCTATCTACAAGGAGAGAAGAGTTATTGCAACACTATTCTTAAGTTGTAGAAGAACCTGAAACAACTTCAATTACCATTAACATAATAATGACTAATATGTTATTCTATACTGTGTAGCCACTAAATGGAATGAGTCATATCTTTACCCATTGATTTGGAGGATGTTCTGAGTTGTCATTAAGAAAAGAAGATGCAATAAGCATGGATTAATTTCAGAGAGCTTTCATAAACATACATTTTAGGGAACTGAATTAATGGCATAGATATCAAGGGTAAGCTGTTTTGATTTAAAATATTTTTTGTCAAACTGGATCAGGGAAAGGAAAGCCAGCTCTCTTTCTATTTTTACCTCCTCCTTGAAAACTCATGGATTCCAGTTACCAGGTCCCAGAATTTAAGGGCATACCATTCAAACATCTCAACCAATTTATGGGTAAATTAACTTTTGGAGACTGACCTAAGAATACAACCACTCATTATTATGTTATCACTACAGAGACATTAATGTCTAAAGTCTACATAATCTTTTTACAAATGCCGTGTTACAATATATAAACAGAGCACCAGGGAAATTTGTATAATATACAGTTTTTGCACTGCACAGATACATCTTGTCCACTGAGTGAATGATGTGGAAATCTAATCTCTGCTTCCCACCCCCTCAAGCTCTTTGTCCTACTGTGGGGCTGAGATAGCAGGAAGAAGAAGAGCTATTGTGTAATACCTACAAATCGTTTTTTTTTTTTTTTACAGACTTCATAAAGGTAGATAAATGAGTCAAAGTATAATGGAGAGTCATGGAATAGCAAAAAGGTAATTGGGAAAGAAGACAAAAAGAAAATCTATGCTTTTCTGAGGAAAGGCAGATATAGATTATGACGGCCTTAAATCAGTGGTTATCAACAAGGGGGAATTTCATCTCCCCTCCTGCCATCCTGGGGAGGTTTGGTAATGTCTGTAGCCATCTCTGATTGTCATGGCTGTGGGGCTGGTCCCGGAATCTAGTGAATAAAGGCCAAGGGTGCAGCTAATGCTGCATCCTAGAATACACAGATGCAGCCTCCTATGTAGAGTAAGCATTCAATCCAAAATTTTAATAGTGCTGCAGTTGATAAGCCAAACTCTAAATGAATACACATCTTACTTAAAAAGATACTAAAATGTTAGGAAGGATTGAAGGCTTGCTGAAAGGAGATTGGCACTAAAATTGCATCTTGCCTGATGCATTATTCCTCCTGAAAGTTAAATATTTTATTATTGGAGCCATTGTTTCATGCTTCTCAATAAGCTGCCAAGTAATGTGATTTTAATGTGGAAAAAAAAAATGTCTCCTAGTTCCAAAAATTTTCTTTCTCAAAAGTAACTTGTTTTATCTGATGTGAACTTTTGTATGCCATTTTCTAAAATTTCTGCACAAATAAGAAATCTAAATCTTTAGAGAATTTTTTCTTGATATTTTGTTCCATCCATTATTTATATCAAATTGTTACTGAGAACTCTTTCCTGAACTTCTAAATTACAAAATATGAAAGTCACAGAGGATGTTGTCCAAAGATTTTCAGTTTCTTGTACAGACACAATGAATGTTTTTTAAAAAAGTATGATTCACAAAAGTGAATGTAATATACCGCTATTTTTAAAAACAATGACAAAAGTTCTGGAGTCCCTGGAACAGGAAGAAGCAACTCACTCTGGTATTCTTGCCTGGAAAATTCCATGGACAGAGGCACCTAGCAGGCTACAGTCCATGGGGTCTCAAAGAGTCAGACATGATTGAGCAATTGAGCATGCATGCATGTATATATGTTCCTAGATAGTTGCATCAGCAAACACAAAATGTTGCCCACCAAGTTACTAATTAGTGAAAGAAAGTACAATGGAGGAAGCAAGATTGCTCAATAATAAATAGGCATATAAATAAATAAATAGCTGTGGAAAAGGTAACAGTGTTTATGATAAAAAGTAGGTTATATAGAACGATTCTTTTTTTCTTTTAAAGCTGATGGAAAAAAAACTAGATACCAAATGTTGATGGTGATTATCTCTGAATGGAGAATTAAAACAAGCAAAATCCAAAACACCAACATGTTACAGAAAAAAGAGGATGGAATAAAAGAATGAATGTGATAAAGTTGATATGTGGGCATTATAATTGGCTACCTATTCTATTTTGAGAGTTCCCCAGGGACTCCCCAGAGATCATTACCTACCATCTCTTTAAGATGATAATTTGATGGAAATCAATCTTCCTGTTAGAAAAATCTAAAAATAAGGTTTCTGAGAGTGTGCTAATGATTCCTTTCCAGGAAGGTAAATTAAAGTTTTAAGAGATATCAGAAGTGCTTGATTCTAGAGATATTACTGTAGCCCTTTTAAGAATCCCTCTTATTCCACCCTATTAAATTTAAGCTAAGAGTTCCTAAGATCTCACTCTCCTCCAACAAAACAGTACCAGACCTAGAATTTTTGCTATTAACTGTGCCCTTTACACTCTCTATATATTACAAGATCACAAATTACAAGAGAAAACTACCTTCCTAGGCTAGAAAATGCTTATAAATTTTTTTTTCATCTCTTTAAGTCATGTGTTCTTGATAACATCTTGGTTTAATCCTGATTCCCATCTCCTTTCACAGTTTAGCTCAGTTCATAGCTCGACTTTTTCAAGTTGTCATGCATACCACACGTTGATTTCTATTCTGGTCATGGATTCATAGTCCAGCTCAGTGTGGTCAGGCAAATCCACCCCATTCTGCATTAGCTCCTCCATGGAACTGATTTTATTTCTACTCTTCCTTCAATATTGGGGAAAATAGAAACAGTAATTCTCTTTGAACCTCTGGAACTGAAGAACTTTGAAAAACAGTGTGTCATAACTCATTAATTATGTGGTTTTAAATGTCAGTGGTTTATGAATCATTCTCCTGATAAATTAATCATTAATATAATATTTTATTGAGAATTTTTAACACTGACTAACGTGAATGAATTTGAAAGTTGTTCTGAATAGAGATCTATTTTTAAAGCTTTAGTATATATAGGCTTATACTTCCAAAATGACTTGTGATATAATGCAAAATATATCTATTAATACTTTGTAGAAGGTCAATATTAATTCATTCCTAAAGAGTACGTTTGTTTCAAATGCCATATGGTTTTATCATCTCCCAGAAATCCATCAATTTCTAAATTTGTGGGAATTACAGGCTCACTAGGGAAGCTCACTCCATGGTCAATCTCGAATGGTTAGAAAATGGAAACTCTGGGTTATTAATTATTTTGCCTAACTGAGAGTCTCCACATATTTTTAAAAGATATCCAATATTTCAAAATTTAAGATGAGTTTGCACTAACACACTTAGTGCTGATATCAAGTGCCCCAAACAGCACTACTTAATTCATATACAGCTAATATATTTGAGCTCTTGCTATTATTGGTGCACTAAGCTGAAACCTAAAAATATAAACTTTTGCCCTTGGGGGAGTTCAAAATCTAGTGGGATGGAGAAATAATTACAATATAAGTACTATAATCAAAGTAGAAGAACACTATTCTGAGAACTCAAGGAGGATTAATCCCAGAATCAGATTTCCCAGGGGTGCTGTCCTCTTCTCACCTTTACTGTCTCCATGGTGCGTTGACCCATTCCCACGGCTGCATCTATCTCTCATGACTCACTTAGCTTTGTTCCTCCCGGAGTGCTGCCTTCCTGTATTTTTTGGCTCATAACTACTTACTCGGCACCCTACATGCAACTGCCACTGACACCCACAACACAAAGTAGCCTGTAAATGAGTAGATGAATCATCCTCAGTCCCAAATCTTCAATTCTTACTATTTTTATCCATGTACTCATTTGGGTCAGAAACTCTATAGTCATCCTTGATGCCCTCTTCTCTCTGTCCTCCTGTATCAATGTCACCATTTCCATTTTCTTTCCTCCACCTCCCTGTTAGGATTAACTCTGACTTCGCTATTCTCTAAGCAAATGCCAGAACTTATAAAACTGATAACCTCCTACTCAATAATCTTGTCTCTAGTGATAGGCTGCCAGTGAAAAGAAGTGGCGTTTTCTCAGTATCTGAGGTGGAAGGAATTTCATGCAGGGAGCTGGTTACGGAAGTGATGGAAGGACTGACAAGCCTGTGGAGGCCAGTGGGATAGCTTGGAAATGAACGATGCTCAGTCTCACCTCCCGGTTTAGGAGTTCTTTGAGGTAGGCAGGGGAAATGTATTATACAACATTTTCTCTTAAGCATCTGGCATAATACAGTAATTTCAATCTAGTCAACAATGGCAAAATGCTTACAGAATGAATTAGTCATTCTCATAATCTAAGATCTTTTGACTTAGAAGTTTGTAGCAAATTTTCCCTGCTTTAGGCCCAACTTTTCAATATATCTTACCATAGAAACAACTTGAGTTATTTGTTCTTCTGATTAATTAGGTTCTAGATAAGACATTTAAATTGTCACTGGATGAAATACAAATTTTATCATATTGTTTTTAGGAAATCGGGTTCATTGTAAAGAAAAAAAGCATTTTCATTAAAAAAAATAATTTATCTTTACAGCTTATAAAGTAGATATTAGATCACAGATGCTGAGGTTTTTAAATCGTGCAGTCTCAGTTTTGTATAGTGATAGTCTCCTGCAGTTCATTGCATTGGAACACAAGGTCATACTCCAGTCGTCATGTTAGTGTCCTATGTGCCCATGTGACTTCCTTAGATGACTCCCATTGGTATAAACCTACAGCTCTCAATGTTTTTGTTCACCCAGAAGATCACTTCATTTCCAGATTGTTCAGAACACTACACAAGACTGACAAAAATCTGACTATACAGATGGATAAACCACATGGGGCTATTAGGATGAGATAAAGATAAAAGAAGATTATGAAGCATAGTACAAGCTGCAGTTGTTGAAAAAAATCAATAAAAAGAAAAACATGGGCTTTGAAAAAATGAGATTGTATGTATTTTAAAGATATTAAAACAAAACATGGCTAAGGAGTAAGCACAACAAATATGTATTAATAGTTAGCATAATACTAGATGATAAGATGAAAGATTGGAAATGAACAGAAAATCTGGAAATACAGTGATGCATTTCTGCTGCAGAATGTACTTAATGGTGACACTGATACACAAAACATTCATTTAAGCAGGAGTCTCAATTAGAAACAGATGTTGTGCGATTCTTTTCAATTACAACCTAAATTGGCTTATTTATCAGGCAATTTTTCACCAAAGTTTGTTTTTGTGAGATGAGTTTGCTTTGTTTTCTCATCCTTGTAAGAAGTACTGTTCATTGCCATCTTATGCATTTAGTCTCCAGGTTACATTTCTGGATAATTGTCATTGTGTTTGATAGAGAATTGTCTCCATAGAAGTAAATATATCTTCTATCACTTTCCTTGCTCTCTTGGTTAATAAACAGTATCAAATATGTCTCTTCCCTCCTTTTTCCCAGTCATTTATCATCTCTGAGTGTCAGATTTCTCATAATACCTCCCTTTTTCAAAATCAGCGAAATGTGCCAGATGATTTTGATTTTCTTGGGTTTTTACAATATGTATAATTATTGCTTAATGAAATTCTCATATGGACATCAATCTGCATAATCATTATGGCTTCTTTTGGTTTGAGGAAATAAAGATGAAATCAATTTAGCGCAAGGAAAGTGAAGTTTCTTGTAATAATACAAAGGTTTATAAGAAGTACAGAAGTTTATATATAAACTTTATATAAGAAGTTTATATTGAAGTATAGAACATTTCCAGACCTCAGGAGAGCTAGAAATCAGAAACAGGAAGTTCTTTATGAACTTGGCCATTCATTCTCTAACAATGTCAGACTCTTTCTCCTATGGTTCTTTTCTGCATCTTTCTCCATTTTCTTTCTTCTTTTGCAAGCTGGCTTCTTCTTTTTCATTCAAGCTCCCCTCTCTTTTACTTCATACAAGCAGTGTAGCCCTAGTTCTATGTCATGACCTTTGCATTTGCTGCTACAGCTGCTGTATCAGATCCTTTTGTAGTCACTAAGTCATTTCTAATTCTTTGTGACCCCATGAACTGTAGCCAAGCAGGCTCCTCTGTCTATGGGATTCTCCTGGCAAGAATACCTAGAAAACAATACAAAAAAAATCTTCATGACCCAGATAACCACAATGGTGTGATCACTCACCTAGAGCAAGACATCCTGGAATATGAAGTCAAGTGGGCCTTAGGAAGCATCACTACAAACAAAGCTAGTGGAGGTGATAGAATTCCTGTTGAGTTATTTCAAATCCTGAAAGATGATGCTATGAAAGTGCTGCACTCAATATGCCAGCAAATTTGGAAAATTCAGCGGTGGCCACAGGACTGGAAAAGGTCAGTTTTCATTCCAATCCCAAAGAAAGGCAATGCCAAAGAGTGTTCAAACTACCATACAATTGTATTCATCTCACATGGTAGCAAAGTAATGTTCAAAATTCTCCAAGCCAGCCTTCAACAGTATGTGAACCATGAACTTCCAGATGTTCAACCTGGATTTAGAGAAGGTAGAGGAACCAGAGATCAAATTGGCAACATCTGCTGGATCATCGAAAAAGCACGAGAGTTCCAGAAAAACATCTACTTCTTCTTTATTAACTACGCCAAAGCCTTTGACTGTGTGGATCACAGCAAACTATGGAAAATTCTTCAAGAGATGGGAATACCAGGCCACGTGACCTGCCTCCAGAGAAATATGTATGCAAGTCAATAAGCAACAGTTAGAATTGGACATGGAACAACAGATGGTTTCCAAATTGGGAAAGGAGTACATCAAGGCTGTATTTTGTCACCTTGCTTATTTAACTTACATGCAGAGTACATCATGCGAAATGCCAGGCTGGATGAAGCACAAGCTGGAATCAAGATTGCCGGGAGAATTATCAATAACCTCAGATATGCAGATGACACGACCCTTATGGCAGAAAGCGAAGAACTAAAGGGCCTCTTAATGAAAGTGAAAGAGGAGAGTGAAAAAGATGGCTTAAAACTCAACATTCAGAAAACTAAGATCATGGCATCCAGTCCCATCACTTCATGGAAAATAGATGGGGAAAAATGGAAACAATGACAGATTATTTGGGGGGCTCCAAAATCACTGCGGATGGTGACTGCAGCCATGAAATTAAAAGACGCTTGCTCCTTGGAAGAAAAGCAATGACCAACCTAGACAGCATATTAAAAAGCAGAGGCATTATTTTGCCAACAAAAGTCCATCTACTCAAAGCTATGGTTTTTCCAGTAGTCATGTATGGATGTAAGAGTTGGACTCTGAAGAAAGCTGGGCACCAAAGAATTGATGCTTTTGAACTGTGGTGTTGGAGAAGAATCTTGAGAGTCCCTTGGACTGCAAGAAGATCCAGACTGTAAATCCTAGAAGAAATCAGTCCTTCATATTCATTGGAAGGACTGATGCTGAAGCTGAAACTCCAATACTTTGGCTACCTGATGCAAAGAACTGATTCATTGGAAAAGACCCTGATGCTGGGAAAGATTGAAGGTGGGAGGAGAAGGGGATTGCAGAGGATGAGATGGTTGGATGGCATCACTGACATGATGGACATGAGTTTGAGTAAGCTCCAGGAGTTGGTGATGAACTGGGAAGTCTGGTGTTCTGCAGTCCATGGGGTTGCCAAGAGTTGGACACAACTGAGTGACTGAACTGAACTGAACTGAGCCATTCCCTTCTCCAGAGGTTCTTCCAGGCTCAGGAATTGAACCTGCATCTCCTGCATTAGCAGACAGATTCTTTAGTACTGAGCCACCAGGGAAGCCCATCAGATCCTTTATCCAGTAGCAAATTTCTGGGAGAGGATTCTGATTGGCCCATCTCATCTTCTTGAGTCAGGCACAAGTTTATCATCTGCCTATAAATCATCTGGTCTTAGATTAGATATCTACTCTTCATTCCAAAGGTGGGAGGAGGGCAGAATCCTGTGATATAGAACATGTTCACACTCAGTTAGTAGGAACTGTAGGCAGGGCAGTTTAACCACAGAAGTTTCTGTAGAAGTGATGCACAGCTCGGCTACAATCAGTTTTGGGGGAAAGCAACCTAAGTTTTGGAAAGAGAGGATCTCAGAGTTCAACTAAGATGGCATAAAAGTTTTATAAGGAACAGAGAGGTGTGCTTGGGACCCCTTGTGATGCATAATGTGCAATCAAATCAATGAAATATAAGATATAAATGTGTGCAAGGGCTTTGGTTCTTATATATAAAAGTTCTCCCTCTTTGAAAAGGAGTTTGAAAAGGAGGGATTGCTCATATGATCCTTCTGAATAGATGCAATACTATTAGATGTTAAATCAATATTTTGTCTCTTCACTATTGAATTAGTTTGAGTTGTGTGCTGATTGTGGAGGCAGCTAATAAGAGACTTTCACTTTTCTAGCCCACTATGCAGTCTTCTTAGAGCTCATTTTATTAAAATATATACTTCAATATATTTGCAAAACCATATAACTTTTTCACTCTTCTGATGCTAGATAATTAAGGAATTTTTGTCAATGATCTCTTATGTTATAGTGGCAAATTATGAACCATCTAGTGTTAGCATTCCTTACACAAAGTTTTAAGGAATATATTAAAAGTTTGAGTAGACATGTTGAAGATATTATTTTACTAATAATACAGTTATCTTACTGATACTAGAAAGGAAGATATTTTCATTTAAGGCAGAGTTCATAACCTTGACACTATTGACATTTGGAGTCAGTTAATTCTTTGTTATAGGGGATGCATGGTGCAGTGTTTTAGGCTGGGGGGTATACCTGGCCACTACCCAAAGATGCTAGTGTTACCAAGTCCAAGTTCTTACTGGTCACAGCACAACAAACCAATAAATCAAAAGGTGAAGTATTAGGGCAAGGAATAGTGGCTTCATTCAGAAAGCCAGAAAACTGAGAAGATGGCAGACTAGTGTCCCAAAGAACCATCTTATTTGCGTTAGAATCCAGGCTTATTTTATACTGAAAGGGGAGGCGGTGGGACTGGTTGGTGTAGACTCCTTGATGCCAGAATGCTGTGTTTTTTCAGCTGTCAACATAAGTCTGGTCACCATGGTTTCTGTAAACCTCCAACAAGACAATTGTTATGCTCTGCTCTGCAGCTTTTCATCTCAGTATAAATGGAAAACTGTTAAAGCGTCAAAGGTCAAGTCTATGAGGCAGATTATGAACAAGGGCTATTATGTATGTTTCATGCTATACGAAACAGTCTTTCACAAAGGCGCAGAACCAGCATGACTCAGCACCAGCAGCAGAGCACAAAGATTAAAGCTGAAAGAATAGATCCCGCATGGAGTCAGGTTTGTTCTTCTCTGTGATATTAGCTGCACACAGAGTACTCTCAGTTGTGACAACTAAAACTGTCTTCAGGCATTGTGAAATATTCTCTGGCTAACAAAATCATCCAGAGTTCAAAACTACTGCTCTAAAATGAATGTTCCCCTTTTCTATCTGACTCGTTCCACTAAACATAGTACCCTCTAGGCTCATCCATGTTATAAATGGCAAAATTCCATTCTTTTTATGGCTGAGTGACATTATATATATATATATATATCTCCATATACATTTATCTGTTGATGGACACAAGTTGATTACATATCTTGGAAAGACAAATGCTGTATGTTGTCACTTATGTGTGGAATCTAAAAAATAAAATAAAGGAATATAACAAAGCAGAAACAGACTCACAGATATAGAGAATAAACTAGTGGTTACCAGCAGGAAGGGAGAAGAGGGGAGGGGCAAGAAAGATAGGTGTAGGGGATCAAGAGGTACAAACGTCTGTGTATAAAATAAATAAGATAGAAGAATATATTGTGCAGCACAGGGAATATCACAAATATTTTGTAATAACCTTAAATGGAATATAATCTATAAAAATTTTGAATCATATGCTGTAAACCTGAAACTAAATTGTGAATCAACTGTACTTCAATAAAAACAAGTATATAAAAGAATATTACCTTTATTCTCCAAAAGGACTGCTTTCATTTATTAGAAATATTTTCTTATTTCTTTAAGCATTTTTAGATTTAAAAAGGATGGGTTTTGGAGATTACTGACTTGATATTGTTTATCCTGCTTTTCTTCAATGAATCAAATATTTATTAGAAATATTTTCTTATTTCTTTAAGCATTTTTAGATTTAAAAAGGATGGGTTTTAGAGATTACTGACTTGATATTGTTTATCCTGCTTTTCTTCAATGAATCAAATTCTCTCATGCCTGAATTAGCCTGACTAATTTCATTAGGAATCTCATACCAGTTAATCCCATTAATTTGCTTCAGTGTCAAAGAATCTCCTATGGCCCATAGTTTCTAAATATGTCACACTTTTGTCAAGGAGTAGCTTGCACACTTGAGAAAGGTAGTTGAACGATATCATACACCTGAAAGGAAAATGATTTTAGAGTTCTTGGCCAAAGTATCAAAACCTTTCATTTCTTTATGAAAAATTTCCATCCTCCCTGGAGTGCTTACACTTTGACCTAATGAAAAATTAGTAGAAAATCTGTTGTATCAGAGAAAAAAAAATACAGCAATTTTAAGCCTTTCTTTTCCATCTAAAAAATAGACTACACCAAAGAATATTTAGGCTTTATTATATGCAGATATGACTGTAAATATTTATACTAAAGTGCAGATAGAAAAAAAAATTATTTAAAATTCAGTAAGTAGTTTCCTAGAGATGTAAACATAAATTCTCTTAGGGAGAATTTGCCTATCTCACGAGGTGGTGAGAATGAAATGTAATAATAGATATGAAGCTCTATGGAAACCACAGAGCATATAGCATTTTCTAGAAGGAAATTATTATCATGCTTGTGGTAAAATATGCATAGGAAGGATATATTACTCTGTTTTAAGTCTTTTCACATTGTGCATAATTATCATCACAATTATCATTAGTTTCAAAAAGTTTTTTGAAGGTTATCAAACTCATGGGTCCATATTTGCATTTATCATAGAATCAGGTCCTAGATTAAGATGATAACCCTAGAAATGCATAAGAAGAAAAGTCCTAAAAGGTACTTGTTCTGCATCACCCACTTCCTAGAGTTAACTACTAGCATCCATGGACCAGAAAGAAGGCTGAGCACTGAAGAATTGATGCTTTCCAACTCTGGTGCTAAGGAGAAGACTCTTGAGTGTCTCTTGGACTGCAAGATCAAACCAGTCAATCCTAAAGGAAATCAACTCTGAATACTCGTTGGAGGGACTGATGCTGGAGCTGAAGCTCTAATACTTTGGCCACCTGATGCAAAGAGCTGACTCATTGAAAAAGACACTGATGCTGGGAAAGATTGAGGGCAGGAGGATAACCGGGCTACAGAATATGAGATGGTTGGATGGCATCTTGACTCAATGGATATGAGTTTGAGCAAACTGGGAGATGGTGAAGGACAGGGAAGCCTTGGGTACTACAGTCCACGGGGTCACAAAGAGTCAGATACTACTGAGCAGCTGAACAACAACATAAATTTCCACTGAATGATTTCTTATTGCACATAGAGTAAATTACTGCTTTAATTGGGAAACATGGTGTGATGTTTAGTCAATATTTATTGAAAACAGAGCAAGTTGTATAGAGCAAAGATCTCAGTACATGTGTATAGTTCTTTCTTTACAGAAAACAAGATTTTCCAGAAAGGGAAAGGGACAAGCACACACACACACACACACACACACACACACACACACACACACACATGCATGCACTTAATTTATGCGGAGGTCACTCAAGTTGACGTAATTTTCTCCTTCCACTCGCCATTGTTTACTTACCACAAGAATATTTTAATTATAACATTAGTTAATAGAATATTATGTCATTATAATCATTTGTACTTTACAATAAGTTTTTCCTCATCACACATTAAAACTCCTTTTAATGAAGAGAATGTAGGGTAAGGATTTTTCCTCATAGTCTTATTGTGAGGAAATCCTCTGCAGCACTTGAGAGAGCTGGAGGTTAATGAGTATTCAGCATGAGTAGTGAAACACATAACCCGTTGCTGGTCATGCTGACACCTGTGACAATGTTTACAATAATGTAGCTTGAGATAGCTATTAGTTGTATTACATTGTCTGAATTACAAACAAGACCCCAACAAGACTTACAACACAGACAAGCGCTTATTTTCATGGTTACTGGGGTCTTTCTGCCTACAAGTTCTTTTATAAACATCTCTTTAAAAGTGGCAATGCCTATGAAAATAAATATGTACATTACAAGTAGTTTGGAAGTATATTAATCTTTAAACAGCAGTGAATAATTCTGAAGATAATCTATTTGTTTAGCATGCTAGTTTCTAAAATACCTGCACCCGAATTTTCCTAAGCAATGTTTTCAATAAGCCAATAAAATGCTATTATTTTTATTTTAGAAGTGAGACATTGGAGATAACAGTGGGTTAAGTTAGTAGCTCATGGTTACATAGCTCTACAAGTGGTAGATTTTGGCATCAAGATGTTTTAGAATCTAAGGCTCAGAATCTGTCCGATCTATTGTACTCCAAAAAGGTATGATGTTTACAACTTGAAGAGGGTGCAAATGAGAATGTCAGCAGTTGAGAAGAGAAGTGTACATAACCCTGTAGGTTCTCTTTTTCTGTTCTCCTTTAAGTGAAGGTAGGGTGGAAGGAAGTTTCAGATCTATAAAAGGGATATTGTATGATTAATAGGGAGCAAATGTCCTTCTCATTGAACATGAAAGAATTAAATTATTGTAAGTTTGTTTCTGACTAAACAATGTAAAAATTCTCAAATATAGTGGTTAAAGGACATTGGAACTCACTGTCCAGAATAAATATTGAAGAAAATATCATTTAGGATATTTCACAAATGCATTAATATCCACATAGGGATCTAGATGAAGTACAGTTGACCCAGATGTAAGACATGAGCAGAGGCAGTGAACCAGTGAAGTCGCTCAGTCGTGTCCGACTCATTGTGATCCCATGGACTGTAGCCTACAAGGCTCCTCCATCCATGGAATTTTCCAGAGTACTGGAGTGGATTGCCATTACCTTCTCCAGGGATCTTCCCGACCTGGGGATCAAACCCAGGTCTCCCACATTGCAGCAGATGCTTTACTGTCCGAGTTACCAGGAAAGCCTGAGCAGAGTCAATGTTTCTCAAATCAGTTCAGTCACTCAGTCGTGTCCAACTTTGCGACACCATGGACTGCAGCATGCCAGGCTTCCCTGTCCATCACCAACTCCCAGAGCCTACTCAAACTCATGTCCATTGTGTTGGTGATGCCATCCAACCATCTCATCCTCTGTCATCCCCTTCTTCTCCTGCCTTCAGTCTTTCCCAGCATCAGAGTCTTTTCCAATGAGTCATTTCATCACATCAGGTGGCCAATGTATTGGAGTTTCAGCTTCTACATCAGTCCTTCCAGTGAGTATTCAGGACTGATTTCCTTTAGGATCGACTGGTTGGATCTCCTTGCAGTCCAAGGGACTCACAAGAGTCTTCTCCAACATCACAGTTCAAAAGTATCAATTCTTTGGCACTCAGCTTTCTTTAGAGTCTAACTCTCACACTGGAAAAACCATAGCTTTGACTAGATGGACATTTGTTGGTAAACTAATGTCTCTGCATTTTAATATGCTGTCTAGGTTGGTCATAACTTTCCTTCCAAGGAGCAAGCGTCTTTTAATTTCATGGACTTCCCCTGTGGCTCAGCTGGTTTCTCAAAGAGTTGTATGTGTATATATATGTATGTGTGTGTATATATATATATATATATGTATATATGTATATATGTATATATATATATGTATGTGTGTATATATATATAAAACAATGGCAGTATACAGAGTTGTGCAGGAGTTATATTGTGTTTTCTTAATTGTTGCTAATGCATTCAGCTAAAGCTATTGACAGATAAATGTCCTTTAAAAGAAAAAGTGAACCATTTTCTTTAATGATACTGGGACCCACAACTTAAGCCTTTATGATGTTATTGTGACCTCATATTCTTTTAATGGACAATTTGCCTGGTGGCTCAGATGGTAAAGAGTCTGCCTGCAATGCAGTGGACCTGGGTTCCATCCCCGGGGTTGGGAATGTCTCCTGGAGAAGAGAATGGCAACCCACTCCAGTATTCTTGCTTGGAGAATCCCATGGACAGAGGAGCCTGATGGGCTACAGTCCTTAGGGTGGCAAAGAGTCAGACAAGACTGAAGCAACTGAGCAAGCACACACACTGCTCATGTCCGTTCTCAGGCCAAATGAGTATCTCCATCCACATGTTCTACATAAACTACTTTTTACGATTGATAGACAAGTCATAATTTGCTATAAAAATCCAGATAATGGAAACTGATAACCTTTATAAGGCAAACAACACTATTCATTCAGAAGGTATTTGCAGTTTAGAGCACATCTTTTCCTTATAAATGCACCCATTTTTAGTTATTATTTAACAAACATACTCCTTCAAAACAGTACTATAAATACAACATCCAGGGGTAGATATTTGTGAACATAAATCTCTAAGTACAACTTCCCTTAACAGCCTTCCCCGTGATTTCATGACCTTAACTTCAAACGTTAAAATTCAATTAAATGGATTTACTCTATATTGGTACAAATGCTTCTGCATGCTCTAGTACTTCTAACCTGTTGGTTACCTTATACTTGGAGGTGCAACTCACAGCATATTCAAATGTAACCTCATAGCAGGCCTGAAGAATGCAGAGTCTCTGGGCATCCACAGTACCACATACCATCAGGTTCTTAACAAAAAGGCTTTTAGCTGAACTGAAGAAAATGATGATGATGATGATGATGGTAAAATTCTTTTTTTTTTTTTTGGTTTCCTTTCTTTTACAGGATTATACTCTCACCATGTATTTCCAGCAGTCTTGGAAAGACAAAAGGCTTTCTTATTCTGGAATCCCACTAAACCTCACACTAGACAACAGGGTGGCTGATCAACTCTGGGTACCAGACACCTACTTTCTGAATGACAAGAAATCCTTTGTGCATGGGGTTACAGTGAAAAATCGCATGATCCGCCTGCATCCTGATGGAACAGTTCTCTACGGACTCCGGTAAAGAGCTTTGTGTTTCATATTTTATTGCTGTTGTGCATATCGTTAACTTTTACTTTTGGAAATGCGCAGAAGGGAGAAAGGCAAGTAGGTAAATATGTAGACTCTCTAATCTTGATAATACAATTATATTAAAGTTCAGAGAAATCTCTTTAGAACTATTTGAGCTAAAGCTAGACAATTTTGTCCATCAAAAGTAAATGATTTGTTCTTATCTTTAAATAATAAACGTAGTAATAGGAATATGTTTTTGTTGGATAGATTTCACATCTAGTTTATTCTTGGTTACATCTTTAGACAATTGCTTGATTATCTCAGGTCTACCCAGGCTGAATGTTTTCTGGGTATTCTGTGTAGCTACTTGATTATGAAATTATTATGAATTTGGAAACAATATTCTGAAGAAATTGGAAAATATTTTGTTGGTGACTCTGAGAAAATTCAGAGTGATTTCATTCCCTTAAATTTATGTGTTTCCACTTTTTTTTCATATATATGATACACTTTAAGTTAATTGTTCTGTTTCTTATGAGGTAGGGGTTGAAGTTCATTTCTTTTCCATATGGCTATCCAGTTATTCTAGCCCTATTTATTGAAAAGTCTTTGCTTTTTGCATTAGATTGTGTTGGTACCTTTGACTGGATGAGTGGGGTCTATTTTTAGGTCCTATTCTGTCCCTTTGTTCTCTATGTCCATCCTTAGACAGTATCACACTATTTAATTACCATATCACACTATTTAATTACAATATCTATAAGGTAAGTCATGAAGTCACATAAGTCTTTCAATTTTATACTGACTGTTTAAGATTGTTTTGGAAATGCTAATACCTTTGCATCTCACTATATAACTTCTAGGATCAACTTCTCGATTTCTATCCAAAAAAGTCTGCTGGAATTATAACTGAGATTGTGTTCAATCTCTACAGCAGTGCAGAGAGAATTGATTTAAAGTTATGAAGCTTTTTAATCCATGAATGTTTCTCTATTTATTTATCTTTTTCTCAGCAATATTTTTCATCACACTGTGTTTATTTTTTTAAGAATCAAGTATAAAAGAGGTCTTGTACACTGATAGAGGTCTATTACTAACCTTCATGTAATTAAAAGTTTACTAAAACTTTTAGGCTACAATTCAAATCAGCTTCCAGTTTTACCAGAAAATATCTGAATTGTAACATATTATTGTAGGATATGAAGTGTGTTGGTTCTTTAATCTTTGTTGTCACCTTTTGTGATCCTTTTGAGAATCACAAAAAATAAAATTCTCCAATTGTTTTAGAGTGGTCATAATTCCCCTAAAATCCTTTTATATAGCATCAATGCCAAGGTAAAACTGTACTTAAGGGCCAAAAGTGTATAATTAACGTGTATCTGATATCTGAAAACATGCAAGTGAAAAGAATGCATCCGTGATAAAACTTTTCAACTTAACCTAATGGTTGGTTATTTAGTTGATAGCTTTGGTCTTCCTTTGCACAGTGACATAGTATCAGTTGATCTTGGCAAAATGATCTTTGGAATTTTCTCATCCTTTCAGTACTCAGTTCAGTTCAGTTCAGTTCAGTCGCTCAGTCGTGTCGACTCTTTGCGATCCCATGAATCGCAGCACGCCAGGCCTCCCTGTCCATCACCATCTCCCGGAGTTCACTCAGACTCGCGTCCATCGAGTCAATGTTGCCATCCAGCCATCTCATCCTAGGTTGCCCCCTTCTTCTCCTGCCCCCAATCCCTCCCAGCATCAGAGTCTTTTTCAATGAGTCAACTCTTTTCATGAGGTGGCCAAAGTACTGGAGTTTCAGCTTTAGCATCATTCCTTCCAAAGAAATCCCAAGGCTGATCTCCTTCAGAATGGACTGGTTGGATCTCCTTGCAGTCCAAGGGACTCTCAAGAGTCTTCTCCAACACCACAGTTCAAAAGCATCAATTCTTCTGTCAACTCCAGTTAAAAATCTCTGACCTAAAGTCCTCTCAGAAAAAAATGATGAAATAAACGAAGTCTCTTGAGTGTATTGATATTACTACAGATAAAATCTACTAATGCAAGAGCACAGTGGTAGTCATTAGTAATGGTCATACAATGGAAATCAGGTGTGATTTTCTATTACCTATGTAGCTTCCATTCTATATAACTAACATACAAAGTGATGAATTATCCTTATAAAGTTTTCTGGTAGAATAACTATTTAACCCATGACCCACTTTAGTAGGCTGATGGGCCACAATGTGTATATTCACTGTATGTGATTTTTCAACTGTATATAAAAAGTTGTTTGTTTGTTTTTTTTTAAAGCAACTAGATGTTTTGCAAGTAAGAATGTGGGTGGCAATTTCAAATTTTTTCTAAATTATTGGCAGTCTCTACTAATGGCAATGCTGCAAAAGAAGAAAATTAGTTGAGAACAATGAAGTTGAACATTTGAACCTCATTTTAAATTAAGATAACTGAGGCCCAGAAGGGGAAAGGGCCTGATCTAAGGGACAACAAATGATAGAATTAGGATTAAAGTCCAGATCTTGATTCCCATAAGAATGGTGTGCTTTTCTCACCCCACTGTCTTTCAGATACACTTAAAGTCAATACCTTCTTCCAAGTTACATAGCGTTGCTTTCTCCTCTTTGGAGCCAACCCATGACTTTGTAGCTAGGAGCCCGGCAACAGATCTCTCAAAGAAAACACAAATCCTTCATCTGTTACCTGATCTCTGATCTCTTTCTGGCATCAGTTTTCTCCGTAAAAGCCTCACATTTGTTCTAATATTTTTCCCCTCCTCTGTCTTTCTATCTTTTCCCTCACAGATTAGGTTTTCTTTTCCCTAGAGATTATAAATGTCCTGGAGAAACCATAAGGTATAACAAAGAAAGCATGGCCATCTGGAGTCAGAGGATCAAAGCTGGGTTCATTCTCTGACTGCTTGACCTTAAGTTATAAACTGACCCTTACTTAGTTTTATCAGGTGCAACAATGGGCTAATAACATCTGATTCATTATTGGGAAGTTTTTATGAAATAATGAATATGTTGCTGCTGTTACTATTGCTGCTGTTAAGTCGCTTCGGTCGTGTCTGACCTGTGCGACCCCATGGACAGCAGCCCACCAGGTTTCCCCGTCCCTGGGATTCTCCAGGCAAGCATACTGGAGTGAGTTACCATTTCCTTCTCCAATGCATAAAAGTGAAAAGTGAAGTCGCTCAGTCGTGTCCGACTCTTAGCGACCCCATGGACTGCAGCCTACCAGGCTCCTCTGCCGTGGGATTTTCTAGGCAAGAGTACTGGAGTGGGCTGTTAATACATGTAAATACTAAGCTATATTTCTTTAAAGTTATTGTGCCTGATATAGCCTTACTATGTTATAAGCCTTAGTGGAAAAGCTGTATAATAAGGGTGTTTCTCTAACTCCTACGTGTGTCAGAGACAGAGATACAGTTGTTCAATTAAGAAAGCATTCACTGAGTGCCTAGTATGTACGGTATACCTATTATTCTGTCTCTGGGATTAATTATCCAGAAACTGGGTAGAAATTTGTCATTGTGGCAGAGTGGAGACACCTGGGACTTTGAGTCAAAGACACATGTGGCCTGGCTAGTTTGTACTCTTCAATAAGCTATTTCCTCTATGAGTTTCAGATTACTCAGCCTTAAAGAGACAGGGATTGGACAAAATCATTCCTAAATTCTCTTTCAAATCTCAATTTCATTGCTTCTATGATTCTATATCATGGCTTATTCATTTTCAATCCTCTGATATAACATTTCCTAGGCTTGGACAGGACAATCTTCACTTTTTTCTTTGTAGTTGCCTTTTCAGGAATAATTGCCATTGTTGCTTCCTAAGCCCATGCACCAGAAAATCCTTATAGTATAACATAGGTATTCACATAGTTACGACCATACTGATTCTAGACAAAGAATCAGGAGATTGAAACTTCTTGCCTTATCCGTAAGTCCAGCTATAGTCATCAGCAATTGAGACCATGTATCACTGGGGTTTTTTTTTTTAAGCAATTATGGTGTCAATGGGATTTTCTGAATGTACCTGAAAGGCCCTTTAATCAGGAAATCCAAAGTCATAAGACCATATCATTAAATGGATTCCACATTTTGCTAAATTCAAACTCAACGTGAGATGCTATAACTTAGTTTAATAAAGGACACAAGAATAGAGTTAGCTGTTTGCTATTTTTGTGAACTGTGTCAAATCATATTGTACACACCAGAGATGGCACACAGTTCTGTAAAACCTCTAAAATAAGAGAGTGGTGTCTGAGAGGTCTGCTGCTACTGTGCAACAGGCATTCAGCACAGAGGAAAAAACTACATTCTGTTGTGCTTCTTAAGCTCAGATTTCCCTTGCTGCAACAAAATGTGTCACACCAAAAAATAACCCTGCAATCATTATTACTTCCTCTTCCACTTTGCCAGGAATCCATATAAAGGATGGGGGTCTGTGATGTGCTGTAAGATATGGCAGGCAATGGGATTTCTCCATGAGCCATGAGCTCTCCATCCTGCTCCTCTCAAGGCATATAATGTCACTTCCTTTCTTACTCAAAAGTGGATACAAAATATCAGCTGCCTCAATATCACACATCAAATCCTTAAAATTCTGTCTGTCCTCCCTTTCTTTCATTTAACTCTGAGGAAGTTTCTCTCTTCTTTCTAAGGCTTATCTCTCCACATCCGCATTTAATCTTCTTGTTGGACGCTCTTCAGATTTTGCTCTCTTCTTTATTAATCTTCCCCTGCTGGCACCTTCACTTCTCTTTTGTCTTCAAGCACGACTCCTTGAATAGCTTTGGTTTCCTCTATTTCCTCACCATCCATCTATTCTGTACTCTCCAAAGGCATGGCTCCCGCCCGTGTTCCATTCCTAAAACATGTCAAAAATTACCAGAACTATTGCTGGTTCTCAGTCTATAGTCTTGACCTCTCTGGATGATTTTAAGAGTATTGATTGACCTTGAGTTCAGAATTTCCAAGCACAATTTTTTTCATTATTCTTGTTCTTCTGTCTTTTTGCTGTTCTATCAATGTTTTTTGTCTCTGGTTGTGAACTAGAGGGGTTCCTTGAATTTTGAGCAACTCATTGAATTTAACAGCTTAAATACCTTAAATATGAAATCATTGAGATTAGAAAAATATTTTTAATTGTTTGCCGAGCATCTGTATGTGGAGGCTTGCCCTGACAGTTATTACTGACATGACCCCTATTTTGCATTATCCGTTTTCCCTCAGATCAGCTTTTCCTCCTTACACAACTACTAACAAAAGACATCAGCCTCATAGTCCATAGACAGAGACGCGTAGGCATCCTTGACTCTCGACCTCTTTTGTCCCAAGATCCAATCTGATGCTTCCTCTCTATCTAGACCATTGCCATGTCCAAACCACTTCCATCACCTCAGTTAACAGCTCAACTCTCTGTTACTTCCTGGCCAATTTCCTATTTTAATTTTACTTGTTCTCATCATTTTCATCATATTCTTCCTACCATGCATGTCAGATCATATCAATCCCACATTAAAAAAAAGATAAAAACAAACCAAAAATATCTCTGCAGTCCCCATAAAATTAAGTTTTCATTCTCCTGTCTGGAAGCTGAGACCCTCTGCTTCTGCATATGACCAAAATGTCTTTCAAACATTTCCTTTCTTTATGAAGCCTAAACTTTTATAAAACAACTATTTCTCTAAACACATCTAGTGCATTTCAAATTCAAGTAGATCCCAAATTTTTTATAGATCATTCTTATACTAAAACTATTAGTTCTTGACTTGAAATTCACATTTAACTAGGCATCCTGTATTTCATGTGGCAACCCTCCAGCCCTGCTGAAATGTCCTCTCTTCTTTATTCCCATATAGCTTCCCCTACTCCATCTCTCTTCTTTCCTTAGAAGCCTCTCTCAAACCCTATTTTTTTTTATGAGGATTTTTACAGTATTCTCAACCACATAAAAACTTGTTCTCATCTGATACCTTATTTCACTTTAATCTACTAAATGCCCATGAGATTTATAACTCTCTTAGGATGTATTATCTTATTTTCCTGTGATGCAAACAAGATTGTATATTTGTTGAAAATGCAAACTGTATTTCTTTCACCTTTGTATCCTCTTTCTCAAACCAAATAATGTTTGAAAAATTGAAATGAAAATTTGTAAGATGCAGTAACCTAACTCATGATAGTGGTCAGCTGCAACATTTCCTATGTCAAAATGATAGCTTTTAACCAAAGGGCCATTATCACTATTAATGACCAGATGTGTTCTGCTTCTTGTCCAAACATGATCCAGCTGGCTGAAAAGCACAGATTGTCTCTGAGGCCTCGCCCTGTGGGTGCTAAAAGATTGTGTTTATCTTTCCTCAAAGATAGAAGGCATGGAACAACCTAATTCTCAGAAGACGTTTAGTGGCGTATTTAACTGCCTTAAAATGCTCTTTGCCTCCCTCTCCTAACCCTTGCCTTGGCTTTTCTTTCAGACTTTCACAATGTTATTTTCCTGCATCTCCTATCAAAGGTGACCTTTCAAGGGCTACATGAGAATGAGGAATGGAAGGGGTAGTTTAAAGTCTTCCAGCTCAGTGTAGGCTGACACTGAGACTCCATATGTTGCAGAGTGTGTATGTGGGCTTGTGTGCACCCACTGTAAGCACATACAGAGTAGGATGTGCATGGCACATCATTCTAACTAATACTGATTAACAACTGTATCAGGAATTCAAAGAATACTCAAGTATATAAATAATTGAAATTATCCTATACATCAAGCACTGTGCTAAGTGCTCTACCCATATTGTCATATTTAATTTTTACCATAACACTATGAACTTTGTACTATTATTATTTTAACTTTACAGATATCAACAGTAAGAGATTGAACCTAATTTTTCCTGTCTCATAATTTATTAACTTTTTAAAAGCAGGTCCAAACATGGACACACCTTGCATTTGGCTGGTAAATTTTTCTAAATTTTCTTTTGCTCTAAATGTTTCCTATTCCTTTATTTTCTCCCTAGAAAGTTTTTTTTCTTAAAGATCTGTGCTGTTTTTTGTGATTGTTTTCACTTGTACATGTGTTGTTTTATGCCCCATATATGAGGCTTAATCAGATCCGGATTAGTTATTTTGTTGTGCTTTGGTGAGACTGCTTCATAAGCCAGGCGTATTATGTACTTTTATCAGAAGACACAAAATGCCTGCCTATCTCTGTTTTTATGATGTGAATGAACTTTGATATGCTGATTTAGGCAATGACAACCTGAAGTATCCATTATCAAACTTCTATTAATTTTATATAACAGCATTTGTTGCTAGGGCTGCTGTAACGAAATGAGTGACTTGGAAATTTATTGTCTCAAAGTTTTGGAATCAGAAGTGTTGATTCCTATCAAGGGCTGTGAGAGATGGATCTACTCCAGGTCCCTCTCCTTGGCATACAGATGACCAACTTCAGCCTATGTCACTTCCTTCTGGTGCCATCATGTCCCTTTTTATATAAGGACACCAGTCATATTGGATTAGGGCTTACCCTAGTGATCTACTTTAATTTGACTACTTCCGTAAAGACCTTATCTCCAAATAAGGTCACGTTCTGAGGTACTGGGAATTAGGGCTTCAACATATGAAATTAGGGGGACACGATGCAGCCCGTAACAGTAACAGTTTTAGCAGCCACTGATAATCTTTGCCCAAACCTATTTAGAGCTTATATAATGACTATATTCTACCACTCTTTCCTTATTTATTAACTAGATTATTCTCTAAAGAACTTCCTCTCACCAACTGGTTGACTGTCTGGAGGCCAAGTTGGTTCAGTGAAGGTAAAATCAATGCTTGATGGCTCCCTTTACTTCGCAGTTTTCAAAACAAGTTGTTTCTCTAGAACTCCCCACACATAACCACTAGGTGTGGCGTTTTGTTGTTTGTGTGTTTATCATTATGAAGTCACTGGTAATAACAAGTACGTCTGTATCAGTCCACTGCAGCTATTGTTATTTTTGATCCTGTTTGTCTTACCTTTGGCCGGCAGAAGCCCCTTTGAGTTGGCACCTGCATTCTTTGAGCATGACCTCAATAGCCGTTGATAGCTTCCTTGCCTTCTGGCACATTGGTTTGTATTGATAATTCTGTGTTCCAGAAGAGGATAAAATACACCAGGAGCTCATATTGATGTTTCTAATTCAAATTTAGAATTTCAGGGTTTTTATTCAGCCTCTTTGATTTTTTGTTTCTTTTTTCTTCTTTGAACACATTGATTCTTAAGGTAATAACATGATTATTTATGTTGTCCCGCTAATTGTAATTATATCTATCTATGTATGAAAGTGAAAGTTGCTCACTTATGTCTGACTCTTTGCAACCCCATACACTGTAGCCCACCAGGCTCTTCTGCCCATGGAATTTTCAAGACAAGAATACTGGAGTGGGTAGCCATTCCCTTCACCAGAGGGTCTTCCCAACCCAGGTCTCTTGCATCGCAGGTAAATAGCATTGCTACTTACCATCTGTGAATAGCTAATAGTATTTATCGTAGCTTTTAAATAGAAATATCAATTGTTACTGTCCTATATTTAGCATTGTTTCCTGAAGATCATTTCTAGGAAGACAGTTGTCCATAGAAGATGCTTTTGCTGCTTACCATCATAGAAATGGAAATAATTAGAAGGGGTACACAGCATAAATGGGAATAGTTCTGCCAAGTGTGTGCACTTTATGAAATGTACACAGCTTTGTCGGGTTCTCTCATACATATCAATGACTCCAGACTCCAAAGAGATGCTTCTTAAGCTTCAGGTTTCAGAAATGAATCAAATGTTTACCGAAAACTTGTGGCCGGATGGGGATTTTGGGAATTCCATTGCTGTATTTGCTTACTAGCTCTACTCTGAATCGATTTTTGCGATGTTCTTGACACTCCCTGACCATGAGCTGTGCATGAGAGTAAAATCAATGGCTACGATTAATGAATATAAAAGAAAAACAGGGTTTCTGACTGTTCCTTGCGGGATCATCTCTTCCTGCCTTGTTTTTCATGATAAAGCCAAGTGAAAACTAGAAGCAATTATCTTGATAATATAGATTGAAAAACAACAACTCACTACTACTGATTTTTAAAGCAGTTGAGGGGTCCTAAATGTTTTATATTAACTTTCTATATTGATTGTACACCCTGAAAAAAAATCTCTTTCTTATAGACTTCCTGTGTAGAGACAGTTACGATTACATTCTAGACTCCTGGGTAGATCTTACAGGGCTGATTGTGAGATAGGCTGGGAAAAAATATTGTTGAGTCGACTTCAGGGAATAAATATGTGGGCCGATGCAGTGTTGCAGAGGAGGACTGGTTGATATTGACAAATGCGTTCTGTTAAGAGAAAGAAACGAGTTACTTCAAATGGAAGAGAGAAAAAGCAGGGCATGCATAAAGAACAGGTAGCTCACTTTATTAGAAGGAATGCCTGCAGACTCTATAATTCCCACCAAGGAAGAGAGTATTTTTATTTCCCTCACGATGTGGTTGACTTATATTTTAGAATTTCATCAGTGGAGTACAGAGAAAGCTACTTAAAATGTTCTCCAGTGAATAGACTGTTATTTTTGCCTCTCAAAGTTTTTATTTTTAATACTCTTTATTCACTTATATATGAAAAACTTTATGATTTAATGATTTTTGTTAGGGTCTCCTTTTTAATAAATATGGTATTATGACTAATTCAAATACTAAATGAGCAACTTAAATAATTATATACTACTGATACTACTTTGTGGTCATGTGACCTGTGGATATGCCATTATGATTAAACCTCCATCATTAAATTGATGTAAAAGATTCAGTAAAAACAGTGACCATAAATTATCTAAAAAAGAACTACATCTCCTCAAATTCTTAATCTTGATTGAGTCAAGATTAATGTGGAATGATGTTAAATGTATATGCTCAGGAAAGAAGAAAAAATGAAAGAAAGAACAAAGGAAAGGAGAAGGAAGAAAGGAAAGATGATAAGAAGGGTAGGTGGGAGGGTGGAAAGGGAGACGAAAAAGGCAAGTAAACCCAGTATCTTAGAAATACGTCATGAACTTTAGATCTTTGCTATAATGTTACCAATGACACCATTTCCAAGAATGGTGAAATATTAGACTTTGATAATCACGCTTCATTTACTCTGAAATTTTCTACCTGGCTTCTTCGATTCTCTTCTCTTAATTCTATCCTGCAGCCCACTAGCAGATTTTTTTTTGTAAATAAAGCACCATTGTGTAACACCTCTCTCCTGCTCAGGAACTTATTGACTTCCAATTACCCACCACACCAAAGCTTCTTTCCAGATATTCATGACACTTTACAATTAGATTACCCTTGCCACACAGCCTCATTTAAGATCTTGCCCAAGCATGAAGCTTTACACTGCAGTATGGTTTTCATTTCACTTTCCCTAATTATTAGACTGATTCTTATTTCCTAGCCTCTGGTCAGTTGTTCCCCTTCTTTTTAACTCAACAATGAAAAGTGTTTCCCTTTATTTTTAACTGTATATTGCTCATAGTCCAAGACCCAATTGAGAGATCACTTTTTTCTTAAAATCTTCGCTACTTTATCCCTCATAGGTGTCCTTCTCCATAGTTATACAGATCTTGGAACCTCTTTCAATATAGCAATTATGAAATGTCCTCTCCAATTATCTATTGTTTCACATGTGTTAATCTCATCTCCCCCCAAGCTATGTAATATTTTTTTAATAGTCCATTTTTTATATTTCTTTTCCCAAAGTGTATACAACAGTTAGCACATACTGAGGTGGCTTGGTGGTAAAAAATCTGACTGCCAATGCAGGAGACACGGGTTCCATCCCTGGATCAGGAAGATCCCCTGGAGAAGGAAATGGCAATCTACTCCAGTATTATTGCCTGTGACAGAAGAGCCTAGCGGGCTACAGTCCATGGGGTCGCAAAAGAGTTGGACATGAATTAAACGACATCAAAACAAATGGTACACTTACCATTTTACTTATTAATTTTTAAACCTCAATCTTGCTCTTAACAATATATCTCCCTAACTATGGTTTTTGTATAGTCAGGTTTGCTAAATTTTAAGGAGAAAGCTTACCCCTTATATGAAAATAGAAACAGTATGAAAATGAAATCTTTACATGAAAAAGGTTAATTCTAATGCTTAAGATTCTGCTGTACCTCATATGTAGAGGGCATCTGGCTAAGAGTGAATGGAAAGCATGTTGAGATATGAGGAATATGTACAATATTATGGGTGATATTTATTCTCTTATTGCCAGCCAATAAGTATGTGCATGGATGTTTTCTCTCCAGAATATTTCTTTTAGAAAGCTATATGGTTAGTCCATTCTAAGAAAATATTCAAAGTATTTTCACAACTTCTCTTTAGGAATTTAATTTGAACCCTTGTCTAAATTTAAAGTAGTAGCAAATCATGACCTTGAAGGTGACTATTAGAAATAAATAAGAGTGGGAAATAAGTGAAAGTGGGGCTTCCCTGGTGTCTCAGCTGGGAAAGAATCCACCTGCAATGTGGGAAACCTGTGTTCGATCCCTGGGTTGGGAAGATGCCCTGGAGAAGGGAAGGGCTAAAAGTAGTAGCAAATCATTACCTTGAAGATGATTATTAGAAATAATAAGAGTAGGAAACAAACTTGTGAACAATATTGTTGGTCAAAGCTGGGTGATACACACACATAACTAATTTTTGTTGTATTTCATCAAATAGCTATAAGTAGCTATATTCCATGGAGAAGGAAATGGCAAACCACTCCAGTACTCTTGTCTGGAAAATCCCATGGATGGAGGAGCCTGGTAGGCTGCAGTCCATGGGTTTGCTAAGAGTCGGACACGACTGAGTGACTTCACTTTCACTTTTCACTTTCATGCATTGGAGAAGGAAATGGCAACCCACTCCAGTGTTCTTGCCTGAAGAATCCCAGGAATGGGGGAGCCTGGCGGGCTGCTGTCTCTGGGGTCGTGCAGAGTCAGACACTGCTGAAGTGACTTAGCAGCAGCAGCAACTATATTCCAAATGAGAATTGAAAAGTGTTTTTAGCTAAGGAAGTACACAAGTCAAATAATATTGTATTTCATCAATAAGATCAATTTTTTTCAACTTTTAATTTTATATTGCAGTGGTAAGGAACACACCTGCCAATGCAGGAGACATAGGAGACTTGGGTTTGATCCCTGGGTCGGGAAGATCCTCAAGGAGGGCATGGCAACCCACTCCAATATTCTTGCCTGGAGAATCCCATGGACAGAAGAGCCTTGTGGGCTATAGTCAATAGGGTTGCAAAGAGTTGGACATGACTGAAGCGACTTATGTGCACACACGTAGCCGATTATCAATGTTATGCCAATTTCAAGTGGACAGCAAAGGAACTCAGCCATATATGTACATGTAGTCATTCACTCCCAAACTCTTCTATCCAGGCTGCCACATAACACTGAGTAGAGTTCCCTGTGCTATACACTAGGACCTTGTTGGTTACCCATTTTAAATATAGCAGTGTGAACATGTCAATCACAAACTCCCTAACTATCTCAATAGGATCAGTTTAAGAGTCTAAACTTAACTGTATTTATTATACTTATTCTTTGCTTCCCAAGTAGTTCAGGTGGCAAAGAATCTGCTTGCAATGCAGGAGACCCCGGTTCAATTCCTGGTTTGGGAAGATCCCCTGGAGAAGGGAAAAGCTACCCACTCCAGTATTCTTGGGCTTCCTTGGTGGCTCAGCTGGTAAAGAATCTGCCTGCAGTGCAGGAGACCAGGGTTCGATCCCTGGGTTGGAAAGATCCCCTGGAGAAGGGAAAAGCTACCCACTCCAGTATTCTTGGGCTTCCTTGGTGGCTCAGCTGGTAAAGAATCTGCCTGCAGTGCAGGAGACCAGGGTTCGATCCCTGGGTTGGGAAGATCCCCTGGAGAAGGGAAAAGTTACCCACTCCAGTATTCTGGCCTGGAGAATTCCATGGACTGTACAGTCTGTGGGGTTGCAAAGAGTCAGATAGGACTGAGCAATTTTCACTTGCACACTTTCATACTCATTTTTTAGTTCACATGATGTAATATGACCAGAACCAGATAGAACTATTCAACTTCTGCCTTACTTCTATCCAATCAGATAAGATAACTACTAGAAATAGCACTGTTCTAACAGAAATGCAGGGTTCAGCACAAGGTCAGGTCTCATCTAGACTATTTTTTTCAGTCCTCAATAATTCATTTTGAGAACAACATTGTCAATCCAGAGAAACAGAAATAGGATGGCAAAGGCTTTGGTACTCTGTCAATATGCAGATGATGAGGTTTAAATATGCTTTGAAAATTATCACTTTTAGATCTTTTTATCTTTAAAGCTATAGATGAAATGCTAATATAGTCACTTGTGTTTAAAAATGCAAAAACACAGAAACTACAGTTTTCAATAATATTTGAAAAAAACAGGAGGAAAACATAGAGGAACTAGGGAGGAAACTCATTTCACCCATGCTGAAAATAAGCCTAGATAAGGAAGAAATATGATAACACACCTGAAGTATTTGAAAATCTGCTATTTCAAGGAAAGCTTAAATTTACCATGTATTGCTTCCAACAGAAGATCAATGGCCAACATGTGAAACTTTCAAGGAACATGTCAGTTCTATCTGCCTACCTTGTGAGCCTATATGGAAAAAGTTCACTATAAGCATTTATCTTATATTCAAAAGTGGAATTAATGCCATGTAACTAGTACCTCTTCAGAAGTAGGTAGGCTAGTGGAAGGGAAAGACCTTGAGTTTTAGAACCAGAAGAACAAGCCTCACCACTTACTGATTGCATGCCTTAGGACCACTTACCCAACCTCTTTGAATCTCTCAACTTCCTCATTTATAAAATGTCTGTGATGGTATATCTTTCAGATTTTTGTGAGAATGAATATGTAAGGTGATACAAGCAGTGTTTGTGTGTGTGTGTGTGTCTGTTTTGTTTTTCTCTTTCCCTTCTCTCACACTAGTGTCTCCATTACTAAAAATGTTTAGACAGAGCTAAAATACAGAGCTAAAATAGAGTATAAATGCATGTCAAAGATTCTACAAATGGGGTTCCACCCTGAATGTGAGATTGATTAAGTGGATTACTAGGTGTATTATAACTCCACATTGCTATAGAACTAAGGGAAGCATTACTCATAGAGATTAAAAGCATGGGTGCTGGAGACATGCAGTCCTTGGATAAAATCATGTACTTCTCCTCACTATTCAACCTTGGACATGTCAATCAACTTGTCTATTCCACAGTATATCTAACCGAATTATTATCTAATGGGGCATGATTGCTGATATAATTAAATGAGAAATGCATTTAAAATGCATAACAAAGGGCTTGTCATATAGTAAGCACCCAATGAAAGTGAAAGTGGCTCAGTCGTGTCTGACTCTTTTCCTGCCAGGCTCCTCTGTCGATGGAATTCTCCAGGCAGAATACTGGAGAAGATAGCTGTTCCCTTCTCCAGGGCATCTTCCCAACTCAGGAATCAAACCGGGGTCGTCTATTGCAGGTGGAGTCTTTACCAGCTGAGCTACCAAGAAAGCCTGAAGCACTCAGTAAATGGAGTCTATTCCTGTGCAGGTTCTTCACCACTAGCACCACCTGGGAAGCCCATTCCTATCCTTAGGGACTGCTCCATGGGCTAAGAACCTATCTCTTTAAAGTCTTGTCCCATTTCCTTGGGAGGTGCTGCTGCTTTTGTGATTAAAGGGAAAACTCTTTCATGGCTCTAATAGAATCATTTGGATTAACTTCAGTGATATCTGGTCCTGGCCCTTTAGAATCTAGGTTTGTTCAAACTGGACAATGAAGAGGCATTTCATTGTTTTCTATGCTCTGAGTTTTTTGAGTCATTGGATTAGTGGAGCCAGAGAAGAATGAAGCCATTATCTTCGTGCAGGAAATTGTTATTGCTCATTATTTTCAGTATTATGTACTTTTCTCTTTTGTGTCACAGGATAATTCTGTACCAAGGATACTGTATGTGCTGAAAATATAGAGTCACTTTTATTCACTCCATATAAAAAGGCAATGATGGATGCCATTTTTAGAAAAAGATAATCTTTGAAGATCAGCCTCCTTTGTGTCTTTTATCTGGAAATACACATGCCAAATGAGATGCCAAAAGATTTGGTTTCTGCTAAGAAGCTTAAGAAAAGTAGGCACTATGGTTGAAAGTATATAGCATTTATGGTTTAATGAATACAGAGAAAATGTAGTGTAAGTTGCTTTGTTCCATGCTCCACTTTCATGTTCAATTTTATCTCCAACTTTATTGTCAAGAAATTTAAAATATTACTACTACTTCATGACTGTGAGAAAATAGACCATATTCTTGTCGTTTGCCTTCTCTTAAATGGATGTTTTACTTGTTTTCAGCGTCTGAGGAGGAGACAATAGCAAAATAATTAGCCTATATGATATGCCTTAAAGAAAATAGACAACTAACATTCAGTCAAGTAGGTATGGTGCTAACAGGGTCATCTCTGGAATACCCCAGGGTCTGAAATGGTTTTGACCTTTAGGAGCTGCAAGAACAAATTTGGGAAGAGGTACCTGAATGCTCACCAGTCTGTGCACTGATTCAGTTCCCTGGTTGTCTTCCCTTTCCCTAGCTCTGTTAAGGGAATCAAAAGTTGACATTGGGATCAAATAAGCCTAGACTCTGAATCACGGTGCATCTGCTAGGACTTTGGGATCCATCGACTAAGGGAAGATTATGAATTCTATTTCAAGTTTGGAATTTAAGGAGATCTCAATCCTCCTCTATAAGCCAGAGCCACTGATGAACACCTGGAACACAGCAAAACATGTTCCCCGCCCCCCCCCCCCCCGTTGTATATTCTGTATTTTCTTTCTGTTCGAAATGTTGTACAAGCAGAGCTGAAGCTCCTTATTGTTCTAGCAGCGCTTCAGGAACAAAATCATAGGTACTGGTGGTAGTAATGTGGCTTCCTCTGAAATTACAATAGAATACCACAACTGGTATAGCAAATGAAGTCGAAGGTAATTCTAATTAAGTTATCTGGGCCTCTGGGGGGGGACCATGCCCCTGCTTATTGCTATGTGCCTACTTTTAAGAACTGGGGGGCAGCATTCAGCAGTAATTACAAGCAAACCCTCAGCAGAAGACACAGAAAGGTTTAACCTGGCCCTGCTGCAAGGTAGGTGATCAGCTTTTGGCAATATTCTCAAACTTTATGAATCCCAGCTTTCTGCTTTGAAATGTGGAAATTGGAAATAGCAGCTATTTCATCGGACTTTCCAGAGAATTAAAGGTGAAAATGCATGTAAAACAGTATATAGCCTGGAACGTTAGTAAAAATTCAACAAATAAGTATTGTTATTATCATTAGCTGGTTTATTATTTCCATCCTAAAATTGTTCAGTGGAAATAAGAGATGTGCTTTATCCATTAACTAGTCAGTTAACCTATGCATTTGTTTAATACTTCACTCTCCAAATACTGTTGAGAAATCACTGTACTAAGTGCTGTCATAACAAAAAGTTTCAAGATCATTAAAAAGGAGAGGAAAAAAAGAGTAAGGCATCTTGTTACTTGGGTGCCTCTTCATCCATCACCCAGCAGCACAGGAGAGACACTCCTTATGGTTAAATCATCTCTTCCCCACAAGGAAAATGCATTGAAATCCCAAGACTGGCATTAACATCTCTGATGCTCTGAACAGACACTCTACTCCAACCCATGCAGTAGAGGGCAGGTACTTTTATATTATTTTTTCTTGAGAGTTCAGGTGCTAACAAAGAATAGCTAACACGTTTTAAAAGGATCTCCTTTCACAGATACACACAACAATAGCACAGAAGCACAGGGGTTAAGTCACAGTCATTGGTTCTGCTTAAAATTTTTTATTCAAAGAAAGAGACTGACTCCCTGATAGAGGGAACATACTTTTATACAGGTGTATTGTGGTCACAGAGCTGCTGACCTAGTAGAAAAGATGTCTTCCAGCAAACACTGTTCCTAAATAAATTTCTACTGTGGCTACTCTGCTTTCTCATTGACTTACTTGGCTGGAAATATTATTTTTTGGATGTAGTAAGCATCATGTTAAAATTGAAGCAACACATCAAGATGTTATATGTTCAAATGGAGAAAAATACTTCTGATAAAATAATATTAATGTTAAAAAATGACTAAGGTGTCATTATAAGAATATCATAAGGTATTCGCATCACAAGACAAAAATAATAACAACTATCCTCTAAAAAGTAGCCATTTGCCCCATATTATTTTCATACTGTTTCTATTCTAGAGAAGGCAAACCTCCAAACAGTTATTTGGCTGTCTTTTAAATTCTCTTTGAATCAACTCAGCATTTGGAAGTTTACATTTAAATGGGTTTATCTTTCAGAGATTTCATTTGAGCTTTATGATGATATCTTTCTAAATATCTTATTGAGTTCTCTATAGTTTTGGATGGGAAGTAATAATGATTACAATAGTAACAGCTACTTTTATTAAGTGATATTAATTTCAAAGCATAATTATAATTTTGTTAATATTTGCACCAGTTCTAGGAGGCAATATTATACTTCCTATTACAACAAATGAAGAAACTAGAGTGCAGAGAAGTTATATAACTTACTCAAAAACACTTTACTACAAAGCCCACGAACTTTACCAGAACAGTATCTGGTCTTATATTGGAGGTTTACCCCATTGTCTGTGAAAGTATCATCACCTGGCTATCAGCTAGTATACGTCTGAAAGATTACAGATGAATAATTTATCATAGATATCATCTGCTCTCTTTCTAGTTTAGTTATTAAGCTATTTACCAGTATTTTCATCAGAGATTGTTAAACCCTCACACATTATTAATCTTATCAAAGTTGATTTCATTGAAAGACATTAGCCAGCTTCTAGAATTTGTCTGTGATCAATCACTCCAAATGCTGCTAGTCATGTATTTGAGCAGTGCTGATTCTTTAGCTTATTCTTTTAGCTCAGAATCCTGAATTATATCATCCAAAACTAAGTGTAAAGTGTTCAAAACAAGGCAGTTTATACACTGTATGTCAAACCTTCAATACTCTGACAATCAAGTCTCTTTTGATTTTAGGAAAGTTCGTGAAAATAACAGAGTTTTCTGATGTTCACTTTGTAAGCATCTGTGAATGAGACTTTAGCATGGTAACTGTCCTAAGATCACTGCACATATTTGTTATATTATTACTAATTTATGTTGTGTTCACTCTTGCTTCTTTAAATCCTCAACTTCGCTTTCATCTTATTTTTCTTCTTACTGGAATATAAGCAACAAGAGTCTGGTTTATACATCAGGGAATATCTTTACTTCATCTGGTTCCTTTGGGTATAGAATTCTACTTTTAAGGATAATTTTACTTGGCACTTTGGAAGTTCTTTTCCTCTGTCTCTTAAATTATATTACTAATTATTTTTAAAAAAAACCTCATTCTTTTTATTACACTTTAGAATTTTCTCTGTGTCATTGATTCTACACTGCTTTGACTATAATGTGCCTTGGTGTTGGGTTTTTTTGGTGATAATTTTTTTTTTAAGCATACTCACATTCTAAGATATTTTGTTTGTGTTGAATATTTTATTAATTCTAGTAAGTTTTCAGTTATTTTATCTCAAAATATTAGTTTCCCATTACTCTCTTCATTCTCTCCTTCTATAACTTTTATCAGGCTTATGATGAAGTTTCTGAGTTTATTCTATTTATGTTTCTTAATATTTGTATTATTTCTGTGCTCCTAATTTTATACTGAATTCTAGAGCATTTCCTCAACTCAATTTTTCAATTCAACAGTTCAGGCCTCAGTTGTGTTCAATGCTCTTTGGCTCATTATTTGGAACTTTCATTTCAAAAACAACATATCTTTAATTTCCATTTTTTTCTAATGATTCTTTTTCATAATAATCTAAATATTTTTTAGTATTCCATCTATCCTTTTCTCTTTTACCTATTTATGGTAATAATTATATATATACATATATATATATATACACTAATTATATAAACTGAAGGACTTTCAGATTGCAGTAGAACACAGTGGCTAAAAATATGAACAGTGGACTTAGAATGCTGTGTTCTAATCTTGGTTCCACAGTTTAGAATCTTTCCCCTCTTAAGTAGTTCTCTTTCAGTTTCCTCATCTATAAGAGAGTGAAAGTACTAGTATCTATCTCATATCGTTGGTAGGACAAGGACACACACATACACACACATTTATACATACAGTACAGTGCTTGGTACATAATTAGTGCTCACAACTAGCTGCTATTGTGTTTATTATGGGGTTGCAAAGAGTTGGACACAACTTGGTGACTTAAGAATAATAACTGCGTTTATTATTATGATTATGGTTACTGTTTCCTCAAGGGTAATCTATTTATACTATTTACACATAGTATTTGTTTTCTCCGTGTTTTTAGTTAAGTTTGATTGTTGGCTCATCTTCCAAGGCGGAGTACTCCTTTAGGCATCCTGGGTTTGAATGACCTCACAGGAGAGGCATGTAGAAGCTTCAGTCCCAGACTTAATAGAGGGGAGTGGCTATATCCAGAAAGTAATCACATTTCCCTCTGTCTTCTGGACCAGGCACAATCTGCTTCTCCTCTAAAAGCATGGAGAAGAAGCAAATTATTCTTCCATTCATTTCTTCCATGGAACCCCCACCTTTCCTCATTCTCCTAAACTTTGGAAATGGAGGGCCATGTAAGTATTTTCCTTTCCCCCAAATGCTGCTTATAAATAATTAGATGGCTCCTCTCTCTCAATATCTGTCTATACCATCTTTTTTCAGTCCTTACCAACATTGACTTATATCCCCATGAAGTTATGGGTACTTTCCAACACAACTCACATTTTCACAATTATGACTTTTCATTCTAGTCTACCTTCAATCCAGTAGGTTCTACATCCGATTAGATAATACTATGGACCACTTGGCTTATTTCTTTGATAGCAATAAGCATGCATAATAAATCATAGCCAAATGCTTCCATGTATAATCAAGTTATATGTAATTATAACTGAGGGTTGGCCTTTTGGATTAATGTTTAATTAATGATTAATAGTTAAAAGTATAATGTGCAAAAATGAATTAAGACAATTTTGTTCATTGTTCAGTAAGCATATAGAATAATATACTATACTATGCGCAATGAATTATAGGTCTCTCAGGCAATGGCACCCCACTCCCGTATTCTTCCCTGGAAAATCTCATGGACAGAGGGAGGAGCCTGGTAGGCTGCAGTCCATGGGGTCACGAAGAGTTGGACACAACTGAGTGACTTCACTTTCACTTTTCACTTTCATGCATTGGAGAAGGAAATGGCAACACCCTCCAGTGTTCTTGCCTGGAGAATCCCAGGGATGGGGGAGCCTGGTGGGCTGCCGTCTATGGGGTTGCACAGAGTCGGACACGACTGAAGCAACTTAGCAGCAGCAGCAGCACGGACCATTTAACTTCTAAGTTTGTTGACCGATTCATATCAAAAGCATACCAGAAAGTCTATAATTGATCTACATCCCTTGTTACTTTAATCTCTTCATCCAGTTTTCTATAAGTCCTCAACTGGAAATTCTGCCTTAATAGTTATTCTAGTTCTTGGTCCCTTCCTGATTACTCACATCAGACTCTTATTCAGTCAGGATGCCATGATTCTCCACTAAACCTTCTACCCTATCCAGAAGGCTAGTGGCCAACCTTGGTTACTCTAATAATCTACTTCCTTTGTTTCCATTCCTAGATACCAAACCAACATTGGAGGAAATCACTACTTATCATCCACTTTTTCTATAACTCCCCCACTCTACCAAAACAGGAATCCTTTTACTCATTAGTCATCTCATAATATGTTAAGTCTCCAACTAGATTATCCAGGTTACTGAGAGCAGAGACTCTATTTATACACATCTCTATCTCCTTAAGAATTGGTATATTAAAATGTATATTGCTTTTAAATGAATAAATGAATGGTTACATGGATGAATGAATGGTTGGATGGACAGAGGAATAGTTGGATTTTCCTCCAAAACAATAAGAACTTTGATGTTCCACCTCACCTTGCTTCCACCTCACAGTGAGTCATGCACAGTAGTGGTAGAACAGCTTTTAGCCCTACACAAAAGCCATGTCAAGCCCTGCTCAGCTCAGTCCTTCCTCTGATTTAGTTTGGTTCCTTTTAACAACTTTGGTCGTAAATCTGTGAACTAGATCAGACTACAGAAGCTAGTCCCAGTTCAAAGGGTCAGATAGAAGATAAGCTATACTCAGCTGAGGTTACCTTGATTTGGTTTCGCTCCTTGATCAGCAAACCTTAAGGATACGGTTTGGTATAACCGTGGTTCCCAGGTGTCTCCCTTAACCATTACAATGATATAAAGTTTGGTGGCCTCAATGGTCCATGATGTAGAAAGAAACTTAAGACTAGAGAATCCCAGACATGCAGGGTTTTAAAATATTACATCTCTTAGGCAGTGTAGTTGGAGAGCATGTTAGGACTTGAAGATCCATCCTGTTACCACAAAATAACTACTTCCCTGCACTGTAGATATGTGTTTCACTTTTTACTCCTTCCTGAGCCATAGCTTGTGTTACAGGGCAGACAAACAGACCTGCTTTCATTCCTCTAAGCATTAGATTCATTTTTAATTTAGTTTATTTACATGGTGTCTAAAAGAATGTTCTGCTTATGTTCACAATGTTCTTTTCATTTTCTTTTGCCAAGGAGTCATTTTCTTAATGCTTATCTCTGTGAATCTCTAATGATGACCAGTCCTTAGAACATAAAAGTTAACAAGATCCTTCTATTTTTCCACTGGGCACAATTCCTCACAAAATCATTCACACTGCAGAGCTCCTCCAGCTCTTACAGGATAAAAAGGATTATCGTCCTTATCTTAACCCTGTTACTTCCTAAGTAAAGATCTAGAAGGAAGTAAGAATACTGCTTCTTGGAGAATGTTTGTACCTCCATTCCACTGTGGAGTAAAAGATCATGAATTCCATGAGATCAGTCATATAAAGGAATGAATTCAATTTCAGTCTCAAATCTAAAGAGAATCATTAAAACTTTTTGATAATATATGGATATATAAATGGAACCACCCACTGTTCACTCTTCTTGGTATAAGAGACAGTGTAGTGTATTACTAAGCACTGTGATAGAATCACATTAAGCTATGTTCAAGTTTTAATTCTTATTACCTGTTAAACTTCTGAGCACAGGTTTTCCTGCTTTCTGAAAGTAAAATGTTCCTATGAAATTTCTCATAAGCCAGGAAGCAATTACCTTAGGACACATCTTGCTAATGGATGCCCAAAATCAATCAAGATAGAGCACAGATGTTCACACACACAGTTAAAAGCGATGGCAGCCTGATGCTGGGATGCGGAGTGTAGTTCCCAGGGAAGGGGCTTGGTGTTACCATTCTCTTTACTTAGATGTGGCTGCCTTTATAGGCTGCTGCAAAACCTTTGCTGAATGCTGTTTTACCTTTTTGCTTTTTTTTGTAAAAGCAAAAATCATCTTCAAATTTCTTTTGGTTAGTGAAAATAAGAGTTGATGTAGATCTTTCATGAAGCGGCATAAAATGAACCTTGAAAAAGTGAGGAATACCTGTATTCATTCTCCCAGCACTTCAGTTTTCTCATCTGAGGATGCTAATAACATCAGATCACAAGATCTTATGTTATGTATCATGTTCCTTAGAAGAAAAGCTATGAAAAACCTAGACAGCATACTAAAAAGCAGAGACATCACTTTGTCGACAAAGGTCTGTATAGTCAAAGTTATTATTTTTCTAGTAGTCATATATGAGAGATGGACTATAAAGAAGGCTGAGCATTGAAGAATTGATGCTTTCCAAGTGTGGTGATCGAGAAGACTCTTGAGAGTCCCTTGGATAGCAAGGAGATAAAGCCAGTCAACCCCAGAGGAAATTAACAGTGAATATACATTGGAAGGACTGATGTGATGTTCCAATACTTTGGTCACCTGATGTGAAGAGCCAACTCATTGGAAAATACTCTGATGCGGGAAAGACTGAAGGCCGGAGGAGAAGGGGCAACAGAGCATGAGATGGTTGGATGGCATCATCAATTTAATGGACATGAGTTTGAACAAACTTCAGGAGATGGTGAATGACAGGGAAGCCTGGCATGCTCCAGTCCATGAGGTTCAAGAGAGTTGGACATGACTTAGTAACTGAACAACAACAACAATCATATGTAAAACATCTGGCAATTAGTAAGAATTCCATGAGTGGTAGCTATCAACCCCCCTTTTAAAAAAATGTCAAGGGATGAAAACAGTGATCAAAAATTGGCCTGCAAATCCCAGCTCTTAAAATGGTGCAGCAGAATTCCTGAGAGCTGACAACAGCAGCTTGCTCATCTCTTTGGAACATGGTCCTTCTGTTCAGATGTCTCAGAAAGGAGTATCATGCATGAATATGCCATACTTAACCAAGGGACAGCATCAACTGGTCATGACTGGCTTATATATAGCTTTTTACAGAAGGTCCACATTTAACTGAATGTCTTTCAAGCACTGCATGAATCCATAACATTGCACCAAAGCTGAGCATATCTCTCAAAATGTCATAATAAAATGTTGTTGCTGAGCCATGAAAGGTGCTGGGATTCTTGGCCTCTGGAGGAGAGGAATTCAGTCTGGGGCCAGTGATGAGGCTTGATCTCTCAGAGCTTTAGTGTAATAAAGTTTTATTAAAGTACAAGAGAGAGAAAGCTCTGACAGACATCAGAAAGGGAGCAGAAAGAGGGCCCCCCTGCTAATCTTTAGCTGAATGTTGCATAGCTACTAGCAGGCTGCTAATTAGAGAAAATAAAAGTCTCAAAACTCAGAGTGGCACCAGACCCCTCACCTTCAATGTGCATTTTGAGATAACATTGGCACAAGGTAAGTCATCCCGAGCCATAAAATGATTGACATGAATCTTGAAGAAAGGCAGGTTTCCAGGCAAATATATGGTTTCATTAACATAGATTAGAACAATTGTATGAGTGAAACATACTGGTTAGTCAAGTCTGTGAGTCTTAAGTGGAATCAACTTGAAGACAGAGTCTAGGGTAAATACATAGTTCATTTAACATAGCTTAAGAAAAATATTTCCATAAGAAAAATGCATTGGTTAGCTCAAGTTTTGAGAAAAGTTAAGTTCAAGTGGAACCAGGTGTCCTCATGGCAACACAGACTTTTAAGAGAAATCGTTTAATCTTGTATAGAGAAGAGAAAAAAATCTGACACTTGTAGTTTGTTTCTTCCTGCTGCTTAAGAGAGAGATAAAAAAAAAAAAAAATCTGACACTTGCAGCCTCTTTCCTCCATTTGGAGATCCCTAGCTTTCCTGCCTGTTACCCTCTTAATGACAGCATTAAATTCTATTCCAACAGTAGAATTTTTGACCAAAAATTCCTGCACGTACCTTCAGTTTTACAAAATCAAATAACTAACTGGTAGGAGAGTGTTTCAAAACATACATCACTAAAGTAAATCTGGGAAGTCAGTTCTGACCTCTCCCTTGTAATCACTGTGCTTAGATGATGGTTCAGTGGTCTGTCAGGAAGTCTTGTATCCTGAGCACACCAGTTTATATACTAACCATTGGAACATGGACCCCAAATTACAGAAAGGTCCCTCTTTGTAATTTTCAATTTGGCTAAAATTAGAAAGGTTATTTGATGCAGGAAATTTGTCTGAAAACTTTTTGGTGGCCTCAAGTGTACTTGAAAAGATTCTTAACAATTCTGGGGGTCTCATGTCTAATAACAAGAAACATCAGTGAAAATGGTCACAGATAGTTTGGAGGTCTCATGAAATTATGCATATTTCTAATCAAGTTACTTTTATGAATCTTTAAAGAACCCTACTTTTCCCAAAGTGACAGTTATACACAGGCAATAACCATGGAGCTCAGAAAATTATCTATCATGGAAAAGTAACTTAAAAGTAACATCCTACTTAACAATAACATTTTAACTAAAAAAGACAATATTAACTATTTTATATTACTTATAGCAAGTCCCCTCATTAGAGAGACACTTTTGACATGGTTGTTGATTGGCTCTTAGAGATACTTTATCCAAACTCTGAAAGCATAGTAGCTAACAACTGAATAAAATATTAGAATTTATAAAATGCTTGCTATATGCCAGACACTATAAAAAAAAAACATTTATCTATTGCATTCTCACAAAATTCCTCTGAAGTGAACTAATATCCTTACTTTAAATGAGGAAATAGAACATATCTATGAAATAGAAACAGACTCATACACATAGAGAACAGACTATGCTTTCCAGAACTGCTTTCCAAAGGTGAAGCAGTTGGCAGAAGGATGGAAGATTGGAAATAGTAGATGTAAATTATTACATGTGGAATTGGCAAGTAGCAAGGTCTTACTCTATAGCACAGAGAATTATTTTCACTGTCCTCTTATAAACCATAATGAAAAAGAAAATTAAAATAAGAATGGATATATGTGTATAACTGAATCACTTTCCTGTACAGTAGAAATTAATACATTACAAATCAACTATAATTAAAAAAATAAAAGAAGTAAAGGTTAGAGGATTATTAAATAACTTTCAAAGGTTGTACATGTATGCTAAGTTGCTTCAGTCATTTTCAACTCTTTGCAACTTCATGGAAACTTGTGTCCCACCAAGGTC
The DNA here is from genome assembly GCF_042477335.2 of Ovis canadensis. Taxonomy (NCBI): domain Eukaryota; kingdom Metazoa; phylum Chordata; class Mammalia; order Artiodactyla; family Bovidae; genus Ovis; species Ovis canadensis. The sequence continues at coordinate 82,215,707 of NC_091250.1, forward strand.
CACCGTCCTTGGGATTTTACAGGCAAGAATACTAGAGTGGGTCGCCAAGCTCTCCCCTAGGGAATCTTCCCAACCCAGGGACTGAACCTGTGTTTCACGTCTCCTGCATTGGCAGGCGGGTTCTTTGCTACTAGAGCCACGTGGGGAGCCCTGAAATTTGCACACATAGTAAATACTGGAAGCACTACTACAAAGATGTAGGAACTGTGAGATTCCAGTGCTTTCAGCACTGCATTCAACCTCTATACTAAACAACTTCTCCCGTCTACAAAGCACACTTACCTGTAGGTTACACATGTTCATAACAACCTAGTTTATAGATAAGAAAGTTTATGTCAATGGATGGTAGGATCACACAGGTTGCCAGGGGTGAAGATGGACCCAAGTCCAACTTTCACTTCAAGTCACTGCAAATTATTAAGAAATTGGACTTCCCTGGCAGTCTAGTGGTTAAGACTCTAAGCTTCCACTGCTTGGGGCTTGAGTTCGATCTCTGGTTGGGGAACTAAGATCCCACATGCCTCATGGTGTGGTCAAAGCATTATTATTTTTTTTTAATTTAAAAAATAAAAAAAGAACACCTTTAAGAAACAAACAAGCAAAAAAACCCAAGTTATTAAGAAATTAAACTAAATCCATAACCCAGGTGTCCTACATCACAGGCAGATTCTTTGCCATCTGATCCACCAGGGAAGCCCAACTCAATCCATGCTGCTACTGCTGCTAAGTCGCTTCAGTCATATCCGACTCTGTGCGACCCCATAGACGGCAGCCCATTAGGTTCCCCCGTCCCTGGGATTCTCCGGGAAAGAACACTGGAGAGGGTTGCCATTTCCTTCTCCAGTGCATGAAAGTGAAAAGCGAAAGTGAAGTCGCTCAGTCGTGTCCGGCTCTGTGTGACCCCATGGACTGCAGCCTACCAGGCTCCTCCACCCATGGGATTTTCCAGGCAAGAGTACTGGAGTGGGGTGCCATTGCCTTCTCCGAACTAAATCCATACTAGGAAATAAATGCTTCTTTTTAGTGGGATGCACTGCATATACACCTTAAAGATGACTATAAATTAAGTATATCCTCAGTGAATCCATCTACATGTTATCACCTATCTTGTTATTCCCCTCTTGTTGGAACCACCATCATTTCTCACTTGAACATGGCTGCCACCCTACAGCTGCACTCCTTTAGAGCCATAGATACCTCTGAAAAGCTGGTATAAGAAATAAACTTTGCCCTCAATGACAATAACTGTTTACGCATTTTCACATATACAGGTGTGTGCACAATGTAGCATGGCATTTTACAGAGCTTCCCCAGTGGGGATCCTCCTTGAGGATTTCAGCCCCCCTCCATCATCTATTCGAGGAAGGCAATGGCACCCCACTCCAGTACTCTTGCCTGGAAAATCCCATGGATGGAGGAGCCTGGAAGGCTGCAGTCCATGGGGTCACTGAGGGTCAGACACGACTGAGCGACTTCACTTTCACTTTTCACTTTCCTGCATTGGAGAAGGAAATGGCAACCCACTCCAGTGTTCTTGCCTGGATAATCCCAGGGACGGGGGAGCCTGGTGGGCTGCTGTCTATGGGGTCGCACAGTCGGACACGACTGAAGCGACTTAGCAGCAGCAGCAGCCATCATCTATTAGATGCACAGCAGCCACGGTGATGGTTGAAACAGAAGTCAGGTCATGTCGTTTCTCGACTGAAAACCCGCTGATGACTTACCTCACTCAGAAAAGAATCCAAAGCGAGACACCACATAGGCAGACTCCACAGTTCCTCACTTCCTGGTCCTTTCCTTCAATCACTTTGCTCCGGTCACAAAGGTCCTCTTGCTTACATACATCAAGCTGACTCCTGACTAGCACCCTGGTTCTCAGGATTCCTTCTGCCTTGAAGGCTCTTTCTCCAGAAGTCCACAAAACTGGCTCCTTCGTCCAGATCCCCTGGTTTCATCTGATCACAGAGATCCTCTAATCATTTTCTCACAACCATTTTTCAAATCATATCCTTGTTTCATATTCTGGTCTTTTTCTCTGTACACTAAATGCTTTGTACCCTGAATATACAAACTTTGTTTTGCTTACTGCTGTAATCCCAGTGACTAGATCATGGTTGTTATATGCTGAGCACTTGTGAAGTATCTGTTGGATGAGTCATGAGCTACATAAACAACTTAATAAATATGACACAAAGTATAAATATATACAAGCATCTTCGCAACCAAGTTAGCCACATTTTTTAAAAAGACACTGTTATGTATTTATCTTCAAAACTAGTTCAGAATTGGTTCACAGACCATTCAGTGAGGTTGATTTCATTACTTTATAGCCACATTTAGAGTTCTTAAAAAGTGTAAGATGGTATTTTTTTTTTAGATTGATAACCCATTCTACTCACCAGCTGTGTGTCTGGTTGATTTTTCACCTGAAATCTAATTGACCTTCTAAAAAGAATATTGTATTTTGGGTACCCAGTTAAATGACTGTGCTTGTTGGACTCTGATCAATAGTTCCCTCTGAAAATTCATATATATAAAAAATATTGTTACTCTTCAAGTTTGCTATTTGTCAGAAATTCAATATACTTTAGAAGGAAAATCAAGAAATCATTCCCTCTGTTCCCTCTGCTATGATGTGTGACATTGAAGACTTATCCAAGAGTCTTTAAAAAGTATAAAGTATACTATTGAGCCAAGGTAGACTTCATCAAATAATAAAATTTCATCAATTAAACATGCTTAAAAATCAGTGATTATACAGAAATAAAATATGCAAACTTCCTTTGTGCTGAGATAGGTAACTTTCTCACTTATATAAATTCAACCCGCTTTGTGTTTAGGGGTTACAATGTGTCAATCTATATCAGGGAAATAGCCTATGTAGTTAATCTCTGGTTATCCATCCAACCCCATCCAACAAACTTATGGAGAATCAACTGTGTGCCAGCAGCATTACCAGTTTCTAGATATACAAAGCTGAGTGATACACATATTTTAGAGAGAAAGAGAATCTAAAGATGAAATAACTGCAGTGCACTGTCAAAGTATCCTGGAAATGGAAATGTACAAAATGGAATAGGACCACAAACAAACAGGAGCCCGAGTCTTCCAAAGGAAATAAAGAAGAGCATAGAGGCGTTTAAAGAAAGTAAAATTTGAGCTTAATTTTGAAGGATGCTGAAAATCTTCCTCCAAAAAGAAGAGGTCAAAGGAAGGAAACAACTATCCAGGCAATGGAAGTGCTTGGAAAATCTTGGAGGAAATGGAGAATACATTGAATGGATGAAGTGCAGGAGTTAAGCCTTTAAGGAGAAGTGCTGTCCTTATATAAAGTATTATGGCCATGATGAGCAATCCAAGTTGAAGAAATAGTCTAATGACTGTTTCTGAATCATTTTTGAACAAAGTCCTTTCTGGGAGCAACATGGACTATGCAGTATAGGAAGGGCAAAGCTTTGCTGGAGTTTTAGTAGTCATCTTACATTTTGGAGGAGAAGGGGACGACAGAGGATGAGATGGCTGGATGGCATCACTGACTCAATGGGCGTGAGTCTGAATGAACTCTGGGACTTGGTGATGGACAGGGAGGCCTGGCGTGCTGCGATTCATGGGGTCGCAGTTGGACACGACTGAGCTGAACTGAACTTACATCTTGAAATAGGAGTTTTGTTAGGAGCTAGACATTTTTATCCACAGACTCAAAAAGGTCTGCCTCCTGTAAAACATTAGAGGATGAGTTCCTTGTGGTAGAGTACCTGGTCTTATTCATCTTTCTTTCCCCAGAACCTGGCAACAGGAACCACAGATGCTCCTTAAATAATTTTCAGTTGAATCAGACTGTGTTTTGTTAATGCAGTGAGCTTTCAGGCTCTGTTGTATAACACACTCTAATGCAAAGATGGAGACATCCATAAGCCTTTCACTGGTGTCCAATGGCCTATCTTTGGTAAGAAGGTCTCTCTGCTGGCACTCGTGATCCAAGACAGCTGCACTGGAAAATGCAAGAAAGCACTTCAGTCCACCTCGCTTTGCTCTCCCTTCTTTATAGGATAAAGCCAGAACAAATGTTTCAACCAGAAGCAACTTTGATTTCCTATTCAAACTGAATTCCATTTATTATGTTCAAGGAATAAAATAGCGTGGATATACCTAACAAAATTTCTCCAGAAAAGCAGCTGGAGTCATCATTGGGAAAATTTAGTTAAAAAAATAATTCTATGTGTCATATGGCACTTCTTCCAGCAGCTTACTGTAGCTCAACAATTGCAGTAGTAAGTACTGCCCACCCATTCTCTACTAACCCTGTTCAACTCTATTTAAATTAGTTAAGTTGATAGTTAATTTTTAATTGATTTAACAAATAAGAGACATTTAACTATCATGCATTGTGCACATACTGTAAACAAATATACATTATGTGTTAATAGTTTTATGCATGTTATCTTATTTAATCTTTCCAGCAGACTTGATCATTATCAATGCCCACACATATTCCCCTGTGTGTGCTTTTGAAAGCCATCACAACAATTTTCAAAGGGTTTTAAATCCGTTAACTTTAAAGCATAGTGAATATACTCTCTTGAGAACAAAAGAGAAAGGATACGAAACTATAATTCAGAAAGGTTAAGGTGTATAAGACCACCTAGGTGGTAAGAAGTGGGACTAGGATTTAAACCCCAGCCAGTATGACTCCCAATCCCCCTGGTTCTCAAAACTTACCTTCTTTCTCAGTTTTATTGAGAAATAACTGACATATAACATTATATTAGTTTGCAGTTGGTTTTGTTCAGCCACAAAGTTGTGTCCTACTCTTTGCAACCCCATGGACTGCAGCACGCCAGGCTTCCTTGTCCTTCACTTTCTCCTGCAGTTTGCTCAAACTCAAGTCCATTGAGTCAGTGATGCCATCCAACCATCTCATCCTCTTCACCCCCCTCTCCTCCTGCTTTTAGTCTTTCCCAGCATCAGGGTCTTTTCCAATAAGTTGGCTCGTTGCATCAGGTGATGTAAGTATTAGAGCTTTAGCTTCAGTATCAGCCCTTCCAATCAGTATTCAGGGTTGATTTCCTTTAGGATCAAGTGGTTTGATCTCCTTGCTGTCCAAAAGACTCTCAAGAATCTTCTCTAGCAACACAGTTTGAAAGCGTCAATTCTTCAGTTGCTAAGCCTTCTTTTTGGTCCACCTCTCACATCCATACATGACTACTGGAAAAATCACAGCTTTGACTATACAGACCTTTGTCAGCAAAGTGATGTCTCTGCTTTTTAATAGGCTGTCTAGGTTTGTCATAGCTTTTCTTGCAGTGAGCAGGCATCTTATACATGATGATGTGATATTTGAATACACTGTAAAATGATTACCACCATTACTTTACATCCATCAGCTCCTAGTGTTGCAATTTTTTTCTTGTGATGAGAATTTTTAACATCTACTCTTCTAGCAAGCTTCAAGTATACAATATAGTGTCATTAACCATAGTAACAATGCAGTACGTAATATTATTAGGACTTACTTATTTTATAATTGGAAGTTTATACCTTTGACCCCACCAAGAACCCCAGCCTCTGGCAACCTCCAATATATTCTGTTTCTATGAGTTTGGTTTTTGTGCATTTGAATCACCTCAGGATCTTGTGAAAATACGCGTTTTGACTTAGGAGTGCTATAAGCCTAAGGCGAGGCCAGAGATTCTGGGGACCATATCTTGGTTATAAATACTAAACCACTATGGTTCTAAACTATACTGGACTTGAGCATAGAAAATTCAGCCTGTGCCAATGCCTGTAACAGATATTTGATTGTTAGCTCTGTAAGTTCTGAACTTATACAGGTCTAATTTATACATGCAGGTTTTCCTTGTCCCGACATTGTATATTTTATTCCCTGAATTTTCAGATTTTTAAAACAAAATTCAGGTCTTTTTGAAGCATTAAACTCTCAGCAAAATATGATCCACTTAATGTTCTTCTACTCTCCTGGAAAGAAAGTGTTTGCATAGAAGACAATTGGAGAATTAAAGAAAAGATGATCTGATAAGCAATTTCACTGTTGGGTATATAGTCAAAGAAAATGAAAACATGAAATCCAAAGGATACATGAACCCCAATGTTCATAGCAACATGATTTACAATTGCCAAGATATGGAAGCAACTTAACTGTCCTTCAACAGATGAATGGATAAAGAAAATATTGTGCACATATACAATAAAACATTATATACATATATACATAAAATGCAATATTACCCATAAAAAGGGATGAAATTCTGCCATTTGCAGCAATGTGGGTGGTCCTAGAGATTAAGTACTATGTTTAGTGAAATAAGTCAGACAGAAAAACAAATGCTCTGTTATCACTCAGTGTTAGTTGCTTCTGATTTAAAGAGTCATTAACTAATTCATTAACTTAATAAGTGAATATTAATTCATTTAATTTTTATAGAAATCATATGCTGTGAGTATTGGAAAAGGCAATGCAACCCACTCCAGTACTCTTGCCTGGAAAATCCTGTGGACAGAGGAGCCTGGTAGGCTGCAGTCCATGGGGTCATTAAGTTTTGCACACGACTGAGCGACTTCACTTTCATTTTCATGCATTGGAGAAGGAAATGCAACCCACTCCAGTGTTCTTGCCTGGAGAATCCCAGGGACGGGGGAGCCTGGTGGGCCGCCGTCTATGGAGTCACACAGAGTCAGACATGACTGAAGCGACTTAGCAGCAGCGGCAGCAGCATGCTATGAGTATTAGTTTTATTTCTGTTTTACAGATAAGAAAAATGAGAGTAAAAACAGTTAAGTAGCTTCCAGTTTACATGGCTGAGCAAAGAAGCTAGAAAGTCAAAAGGAGGTGCTAAGGCTTCAGAGCCCATATGACTAACCATGTATGGAGGAAGTTTGCAATCCACATGGTACCAGCCTGGCATAAAGAAAAACGAACTTTCTATGCAATATGTGATGTTATCCTATTTTACAAATGAAGAAATTAGGACTCAATTCAAGTTCCATACAGTCTGTTAGCCCTGACAATTATTCTCTCAAAGGTTCAGTTTCCTCATTTTTAATATGAGTTAATCTCAAATAACTCCTACAGTTTGGAAGCAGAATTAAAAGAAAGCATATATATATATATATATATATATATATATATATAGTGTTTACCAAGTAATAGATTCTCTATATATGGCCCTATATTGAAGGTGTTATCTGAGTGTCTCCCCAGGAATGTCTTCCTCAGGACCTGGGAGCCATCCCTTTGAAATTGTTGTCATCCAAGAAAGAATGAATCTGCTTGCTGGGAGACCTGGGTTTGATCCCTGGGTTGGGAAGATCCCCTAGAGAAGGGAAAGGCTACCCACTCCAATATTCTGCCCTGAAGAATTCCATGGAGTGTATAGTCCATGGGGTTGCAAAGGGTCGGACACAATTGAGCAACTTCACTTCACTTCACTTTAAGAAAGATAGGAGCCCTATCTTCCAGTCTCTGTGGGAGGGTGAGAGCTTATATAACTTCTATAAGTGTCAATTAGGAAACACCAATAGCTTAAACACCTTAGACAACCCCACCAAAAGGTCCTCTTGTACTTTTCCACTGATTCACCTGGTCACTTAAAAACTCTCCCACCTTTTCTTTCAGTGGAATTATAGTCAATCTCTCTCCCCATTGCAAAAGTATTGAATAAAGTCCTCCTTGCCTGTTTAAAATCAATCAACCAACCTAAGTGATTTTCATGATGAAACAGTCGACATTGAAAGCATTTAGACTATATCAATATAATAGTTTGTACAAAGGGGAAACTGCACGTGTGTGTGTATGTGTGTATAGTTAATTTAAATTAAACTATTTACTTATTCCACATTTTTTTCATTAGAGAGTCAGGATTTTCATCATTTGACCATGATAAGGAAAGATTATGCTAAATGTGATTGGTATCTTAATGCCATTTTTATGACCAAGAAAAAGTCAGCAGTTCCTTTTTATCAGCTAAATTCCATGTAAAAATGCATTATTTTTCACTCACAATATTCAGGAATGAGATACAACGGATGATTATTTTGAAAATGATAGCGTTAAACTGCACTCATCTTCTCTTAAATTTTCACTAGTTTCATTAACTATAAAATTATTTCTTCTTTGACTCTGGCACTCTCATCTCAAGCTCATTAATATACCTCTTTTATTTCTTGTAAAACTCATGTCAAACTGATTAAACCAGGACATAAGTTCAACAATGCAGAATAGAATTGACATCATTTTATCAGATGGCCTCCTTGCCTGGAATGAGAAAAGAGCCTGAGCCATATATTCCAAATTTGGGATGTGTTTCATTAGCCAGCCTTAGGACCACACAATATGTATATTCTTTTAAACACACCTACTCTTTTTTCACTGGCTAAACTCTATTTGGAATAAGTAGTTGTGCTAGTCTCCTTGTTTTGCCTTTCCCATCTGCCATTTCTGTCATTAAAAATGAGTGAAAATAGATAAAGCTATCATTTGAATTTATTGTATCTCTTCTCCTCATTCCAGAAATGTTGTGCTAAACTTCTAATTTTCCTTTGGCTTGCTTTATTTTAATAATGCACTGATTCTAAGTTCTTATAGCAAACACTATTTTTCCCATAATGAGTCACCAGGTAGGTGTTATTTAAACCAGCACATTCAATGTATAAAAGTTACCAAATAGAAGTATATTCTTAAACACTTAATAAAAGATTTTATTGAAGATTTGCTCAAAGAGGGCCTTTCCAAGAGTCTCTGTAGAGCTTAATAAATACACTCCAAAGAGAGAGGATTTGGTGGAAGTGAGAACTTGACCTGTGATTCTTTAATATGTGATATACTTAGCATCTCAAGGATATAGAGATCTTTGAAAAGCCACAGTCACAGACTAAGAAGAGGCTTGAGACTAGGGCAGAGGCATAGTCAGGCTTTAGGAACCCCAAAGTTGTACAACTTGACATAATGCTAGGCTCTTTCTAGGGTGTTAGAAAGGGTCCAAAGAAAGTGAACAACCTTAAGTGGTAGTTTCATTAGTTTCACTGAGAACCTATCTCTTGATTCCTTACCATCTGAGCCACGAGGGAAGTCCAAGGTGGGCAAAAGGGGGTGGTAATTATGCCTCACCTGCATAAATTAATATCCCAAAGTATGAGTCCTCATTTTTAAATATTCCCATCACTTACTGCTTTAAATTGTCTAAATGTTGGTAAAAATTAAAATTTTGGATCCTAATATTTATATTCAATATCCTGTATCAAAGATCTCTATATACTTGAGATGCTAAGGGACTATTCTCATAGAATTCTATATTCACTAGGGCTCAAGCCTCCAAATGTAACACAAAGATTTCATATATTTTGCATGTATGCACTTATTTATGCATACATGCCAAGAGTGCAAGCATTAAACACTTAGTAGATTCAAGACATTGTCAAAGACTCTAACAAATTATTTCATCTAATTCTGTCAGCAATAGATGAAGAAACATGATTTTTTAAATTTTATTGTTGAGAAATTAAGACTAAGAATTTAGGTAATTTGCTTGTGGTCACCAGTGATTCAATGGCAAACTCTATCTAATGTCAAAGTCTATGGTCATGCCTTCTCTGGCCCAAAAGGCAATAGTGTTTCTGTAGTACAGAGTGAATAATGGAAGTAAACGCAGACGCTGATAGACATTCCTAGTTGTGTGGAAAGCTCAAGACATGTAACAGTAGTGAGTGTTTTAAGACTTTTAGAACAAAATTGATTGCATTGACAGCTGTTTAGGGCTTCCCTGGTAGCTCAGTTGGTAAAGAATCCACCTGCGATGCAGAAGACCTGGGTTCAATTCCCAGGTTGGGAAGATCCCCTGGAGAAGGGAAAGGCTACCCACTGCAGTATTCTGGCTGGTCTAAAGAATTCCATGGACTGTATAGCCCATACAGTCTCAAAGAGTCAGATACAACTGAGCAACTTTCACTTTTGCCAAATAACAAATCCTAAGAGATTCCCCACCCCACCTCAAACTGACGTAACCCTGGAAAGCAAGGGACTATGGATTTGAATAATTGGGATGATAAACTGTCAAATATTCATTCCCTAAGAGGTTGAAAGTAGTTGTTTTGTCAGAGTGAACAACTCCTAAGTGAAATTTAAGTGCATTCTCATAATCTGAGTTGTAAGATCAGCTTCTTTAACAGTTTATTTTCAAAGACTTTCAGAAGTGTGCAGAGTCTATCTAGACCCAGGTATTTGGGGCTGGGTCTTCACAGGCTTGTACACTAATCACCATGCCCATGGCAGAAGCACCCAGAACTAGTACTGGTTAGATCCAGTCTAGCATCTTGCAGGCTGACACAGGAACGGAGCAGGTGGAGCATGGAGGGCTCTGTGCAAATGCAAGCAAGAAAGCAAAATGCGCACAAAAGGAATAGTGGAGAAGATCTCCTTTCTGTCCCAGAATAGACCCAGATATTTCCCCAAAACCCCTTGGAATTCTAGCTTAGCAGAGGAAAGAGGTATCTTGGGGAGAAAAGGTGTGTGTATAGGGACTAGAACAAAGTTCAGATATGTTATTAGAGTTCTAGGAAAATATATGCCCAAATGAGTAAAAACTGAATATTATTATTAAACATTTTTATCAGAATGCTATTATTTAAATAAAAATTTAAGTACTTTAAAATGTTAAGTACTTATTAGATTATTGTACAGTCAGAATAAATATACTCTCAGTATTATTTCTGTACTTGGTACATAGATTTTACATAAAGCTCATTGTGGAACATTTCTTTGTTTCTTTGTTTTCACTCCCACGGGAAGTCCTTGAGGGCAGTGTTCACAACTCCTTATTTATAGTGCTTATGCCCTTCACATGTAAACTTTCAGTGTGTTCTTGATGAGTTACAGGCAAGAAACGGAGGCCCAGTGATATCTAAGTATATTTATATTTATTGATATTTATTCGAGGTGGTAAAATAGAACTTGTTAGAACAAAGCTTATGACTCTTGGCCTGGGGTTAGAAAAGTCAGATTATTAGAAGATGACCTGTGGAAAGAGCTGGCTGTCCTCTGGAGGTGGCCAGATGTCACTAAGAAGAGCTAGCATTATCTGAAAAAAAGTGAAATTCGCGCAGTTATGTCCAACTTTTTGTGACCCCGTGGACTATACAGTCCACGGAATTCTCCAGGCCAGAATATTGGAGGGAGTAATCTTTCCCTTCTCCAGGGGATCCTCCCAACCCAGGGAGGTCCTCGAACCCAGGTCTCCTGCATTGCAGGTGGATTCTTTACCAGCTGAGCCACAAAGAATACTGGAGTGGGTAGCCTATCCCTTCTCTAGCGGATCTTCCCAACCCAGGAATCAAACAGGGGTTTCCTGCATTGTAGGCAGATTCTTTAACAACTGAGCTATCAAGGAAGTCTGAGGCAACCAGCATCATGATGTGAAAACATTATGTACTGTCTTCTACGTAGTTTGTTTTGCTGCAAAACCTATGACTTTCTGTATTCATGCTTCTTTCATAGTTGGTTTTGCATCATTTGAGTGTATGTGTTCATTGGATTTTATTCTTCCTGAATTACTCCACAGGCTCTGATCCCTTCCACTCTGACCCCAATTCATTGATGGCAACGTGGCACAATAAATATGCCCCATCTGCTGGCAAATTTTTGTTGACCTCACCAAGAGGCTCATTAGATCTGTTGATGGTCCTTAATATTCACAACTTAATCCACTGAAGGCAAATCATGCTAAACTGTTCATTTTCCCAGGCTGAATCAATAGGGCTGCTGCCATATTGCAGGCTCTAGGCTCATAACTCTATCACAGTGCTTTCCAAGTCACATTATTGATACCATATGTCTGAATATAAAAGCTATGATTTCCCCACTAAAATATAAGCTTTCGTGAGGTAAGAGATCATGTCCTGTTTACCTTATTATTCCTAAGCACTAGCCTAATGCTTAGCCCATAATATGTATTATGTGTTTGTAGAGAAAAATTAATGTCTTACTATTTTGTCCATTTATATGGTGTGCGTGCATTCATGATAAGTCATTTCAGTCATGTCCAACTCTCCAACCATTTGGACTGTAGCCTGCCAGGCTTCTCTGTCCATGGGATTCTCTTTGCAAGAATACTGTAGTGGGTTGCCATGCCCTCCTCCAGGGGATCTTCTTGACTCAGGGATTGAATCCTCATCTCTTGACGTCTCCTGCATTGGCAAGTGGGTTCTTTACCACTAGCACCACCTGGGAAGCGCTTACATGGTATAATTCAATACAAAAGCCTCCTATAATCTTATGAATGATTTTATTTGTGAAAGAATTTGTGATATTTTTCTCATTCTGGGTATGTTATTCAGTGTGCCTGGCGTACCCTCAAGCCTTAATTTTGTATAGCATATATTTTCCAATATAAAATGTCACCATTAATAAACTTTAATCATAGCACACCTCAACGCTGCTTTTTCCCCCCTTCCCAGCCTCCTATTCACATAAATCTGAATATCTGAGAGGACATAGAGATGTTATATTGAGATCAGAAATATTTCCTGGACAAGAGGGCAGGATAAAGGATGTAAAAATCCCTATCTTTGTCTCACTTATATTCTATTGGAAAGGTTATGAATTAAACTAAATAATAAAGCAACAATATTTTGTATAATACATAGGAGTAAATGCTCAGGAGAAACATAAAGAAAGGGAACTTGATGATAGCTAGAAGCATGTTTGTTTGCAAATGGCAACATCCTGATTCTGAAGGAAAAACTGATGATGGAGGAAAAATAAGGGAGTAATGTCTTCAAGGAAAGATATAAGCATCTGAATGCAGAGTTCCAAAGAATAGCAAGAAGAGATAAGAAAGCCTTCTTCAGTGATCAATGCAAAGAAATAGAGGAAAACAACAGAATGGGAAAGACTAGAGATCTCTTCAAGAAAATCAGAGATACCAAGGGAACATTTCATGCAAAGACGGGCTCGATAAAGGACAGAGATGGTATGGACCTAACAGAAGTAGAAGATATTAAGAAGAGGTGGCAAGAATACACAGAAGAACTGTACAAAAAAGATCTTCATGACCCGGATAATCACGATGGTGTGATCACTCATCTAGGGCCAGACATCCTGGAATGTGAAGTCAAGTGGGCCTTAGAATGCATCACTATGAACAAAGCTAATGGAGGTGATGGAATTCCAGTGGAGCTATTTCAAATCCTGAAAGATGATGCTGTGAAAGGGTTGCACTCAATATGCCAGCAAATTTGGAAAACCCAGCAGTGGCCACAGGACTGGAAAAGGTCAGTTTTCATTCCAATGCCAAAGAAAGGCAATGCCAAAGAATGCTCAAACTACCGCACAATTGCACTCATCTCACACGCTAGTAAAGTAATGCTCAAAATTCTCCAAGCCAGGCTTCAACAATATGTGAACCGTGAACTTCCTGATGTTCAAGCTGGTTTTAGAAAAGGCAGAGGAACCAGAGTTCAAATTGCCAACATCCGCTGGATCATGGAAAAAGCAAGAGAGTTCCAGAAAAACATCTATTTCTGCTTTATTGACTATGCCAAAGCCTTTGGCTGTGTGGATCACAATAAACTGTGGAAAATTCTGAAAGAGATAGGAATACCAGACCACCTGACCTGCCTCTTGAGAAATCTGTATGCAGGTCAGGAAGCAACAGTTAGAAGTGGACATGGAACAACAGACTGGTTCCAAATAGGAAAAAGAGTGCGTCAAGGCTGTATATTGTCACCCTGCTTATTTAACTTCTGTGCAGAATACATCATGAGAAATGCTGGACTGGAAGAAATACAAGCTGGAATCAAGATTGCTGGGAGAAACATCAATAACCTCAGATATGCAGATGACACCACCCTTATGGCAGAAAGTGAAGAGAAACTAAAAATCCTCTTGATGAACGTGAAAGAGGAGAGTGAAAAAGTTGGCTTAAAGCTCAACATTCAGAAAACGAAGGTCATGGCATCTGGTCTCATCACTTCATGGGAAATAGATGAGGAAACAGTGGAAACAGTGTCAGACTTTATTTTTGGGGGCTCCAAAATCACTGCAGATGGTGACTGCAGCCATGAAATTAAGACGCTTGCTCCTTGGAAGAAAAGTTATGACCAACCTAGATAGCATATTGAAAAGCAGAGACATTACTTTGCCAACTAAGGTCCATCTAGTCAAGGCTATAGTTTTTCCAGTAGTCATGTATGGATGAGAGAGTTGGACTGTGAAGAAGGCTGAGCGCTGAAGAATTGATGTTTTGAACCATGGTGTTGGAGAAGACTCTTGAGAGTCCCTTGGACTGCAAGGAGATCCAGCCAGTCCATTCTGAAGGAGATCAGCCCTGGGATTTCTTTGGAAGGAATGATGCTGAAGCTGAAACTCCAATACCTTGGCCACCTCATTTGAAGAGTTGACTCATTGGAAAAGACTCTGATGCTGGGAGGGATTGAGGGCAGGAGGAGAAGGGGACGACAGAGGATGAGATGGCTGGATGGCATCAGTGACTCGATGGACGCGAGTCTGAGTGAAGTCCGGGAGTTGGTGATGGACAGGGAGGCCTGGTGTGCTGCGATTCATGGCGTCACAAAGAGTCGGACACGACTGAGCAACTGAGCTGAACTGAACTGAATGTCTTCACTGTAGATGAGGAGGGCTGGGATCCACTGCTCAAGCCTTAGGTAGCTGACATATGCAGATCATCTGCAGTTACGAGGTGAGATAAAGTCCATGAAACAGAAGCAGGGAAGAAGGATATGTGGTCTGAGAGTGTGCAGGTTCTCTTCTGATGGCTTCTAGTTGCCAGGTGAATAGGTAGGTACATCATCAACTGAGAGAAAGAATTGGAGGTGAACTTTCAATGTTGAGAGAATGAAGCAGAAAAAAGTTTCAATCATCCAGAAAAAAAAATGGAATATACTTAGACTAGATTAAGGGAGGAGGATTGGTTAGGCAGCATAATTAGGCTCATTCTGTCATCATGAATTTGAAAGGAGATAGATCAACTTGGTAGTTGTTTTTCTCTATCCATTTTTTTTGCTGCACAGGATGCATGGAGTTAGCAGATAGAAACCTTTAACCAAAGTTCTACTTGAACCAATGCAATTCAACAAAGGGAGACATTGGGAAGAGAATTTGAGACGTATGTAAAGGAATGATTATAATGACTGAGCTTATAAATTAAGCTGAGCAGAGAGGAAAATGAAGACGTGGGGGAAAAAAACATACTGAAAAGGATCAGGATATTGTTGTCCTGGTGGGGTCAAAGAATTGTTGAGGGCTTCCCAAGTGGCGCAGTGGTAAAGAATCTGCCTACCAGTGCAGAAGATGCAAGAGACGCCGGTTTGATCCCTAGATTTGGAAGATCCCCTAGAGAAGGAAATGGCAACCCACTCCAGTATTTTTGCCTGGAAAATTCCATGGACAGTGGAGCCTGGCCGGCTACAGTCCACGGGTCTCAAAGAGTCAGACAGGGCTGAGCTTGTACATCACATCACATCAAGTGGATGGTGGATATTTAAAGAAGATGGAATTTGAGTCTTACTTACAAAGGGTTTAATCCAAAATGGCAGTTTTTGGTTGTTTTTTTTTTTTGGAGGGGGGGGTTGTTTTTGTTTTTAGTAAAGGCATTCAACACTCCACAGCAAAATGGCTTATCTTTGATTCACTTTATTTACAATTATTACAGCCAAAACCAAGACAAAGCTTTATATCCATAGACTTTATGTTGCAGGAATGACTGCTGGATGAATACCATTAATAATAGAAGCGTCACCCCTGAATTCAGAAGCTGTTTCCAAACAATTGGATGCCCAGAGCTTTACACAATGCCAGGAAGTAGTTATCCAGTGAATATGTGCTATTTTAATAAAAGTATGTATGATGTACCGAAAGTCTCAACTTTAGCTAAATTTATCTCATGTTAACCACATCTTTAGAAAGTCATTGCTAATACATTAATTTAACATAAAGAATTTGCATAATGCAATGCACATACTTAATTTCTCCCTGTTACTTGCATTTCAAGTTCTAGGCTGGTTAATAATGTATTAGTCAGCTAGTGTAGTCATTAGTTTTGTCATTTAAAATCATGTCTATAATTAGACATATTGCTGCTGCTGCTAAGTCGCTTCAGTCGTGTCCGACTCTGTGCGACCCCATAGACGGCAGCCCACTAGGCTCCTCTGTCTCTGGGATTCTCCAGGCAAGAATACTGGAGTGGGTTGCCATTTCCTTCTCCAATTAGACATACTACATTTCAACAAACATAAATCACTGATATTTAATTAGAGAAATGTTTCTCTTACGCTGAATAAAGTTGATAGGTAATCATTCTTCATAAAATATATCTGAAATTACCTGCTCTAAATCATACAATGTATTTTAAGTATGTTAAATCTTATGAAAATGAAATTATGCAAATTTTGGAAGGATTATAAAATACTGAATAATAAAGGAGACCATCTCATACAGCCTATTATCTTGTATTTTTGAGTTGAATTTATCAAACAGCCAATAGAAAAAAAATTTTTAGGTCATTAAAGTTTCAGGAGAAACTCCATCTGCAAGAAATTGAAAATTAAATCTGCTTTTGGACACTCACTGCTTTTGCATAGCAAAGATAACAACATGCTTATCTGGATTGACTGTCTCACCAGATTGAAAAATTGACACTTTCTAACACAGAGCCAGTGAAATACCATTTATTCTTTTGTATTCTTTCCTATAGACCAGAATTATGAGGAAAATAACATAGAACACACTCCTCCCGATAGTTACCTCTTAGGAAGAGACAGTGGATTCACACAGGTGGCTTCAGTCAAATTGGAAATTTGCTGTTTCTTAAGCTAGGTTATGGGTATAACTGTTTTATTATTATACTAATAATACATAAATGTATAAATAATAAATAAAGTATGGTTTGATATAAATATTTTAAAATCTATGAACTATTTCATAATTTAAAATTGTAAAAACAAAAATAATGTAACTAAAACCCTAGACATAATAGATCAAAGAAGAAAAATACTAACCAAAAACAGCATATGTACATGTTTTTGGTGGCCTATAATAGTGCCCCTTCTGTCCTGCCTGTTTCAATCTTTTGGAAGAGTATAAGCACCTTCTGCTTCATCCTATTTTAGACTAATTGGCATAGAAGAGTATCCTTGTAGCCTTAAAGGAATTGACATGGTTCCTCCCATCCTAATCTAACATATAATGCCTTCATTCCATTAAGGCTGCTATGTCTCTAGTCTCTCTACTCTCAACACCTTGGGTTCAGAATAGGTGGTAGAGATCATGACTCAATCTTCATCCATTTAATAAATATTTATTGAAAATCTCTCTTTTTTAACTTAATAATATTGTATTGGTTTTGCCATACACCAACATGAATCTGCCATGGGTGCACACGTGTTCCCCATCCTGAACCCCTCTCCCTCCTCCCTCCCTGTACCATCCCTCTGGGTCATCCCAGTGCACCAGACCCGAGCACCCTGTATCATGCATTGAACCTGGACTGGTGATTAGTTTCATATATGATATTATACATGTTTCAATGCCATTCTCCCAAATCATCCCACCCTCTCCCTCTCCCACAGAGTCCAAAAGACTGTTCTATACATCTGTGTCTCTTTTGCTGCCTCACATACAGGGTTATTGTTACCATCTTTCTAAATTCCATATATATGCGTTAGTATACTATATTGGTGTTTTTCTTTCTGGCTTACTTCACTCTGTATAATAGGCTCCAGTTTCATCCGCCTCATTAGAACTGATTCAAATGTATTCTTTTTAACGGCTGAGTAATACTCCATTGTGTATATGTGCCACCGCTTTCTTATCCATTCATCTGCTGATGGACATCTAGGTTGCTACCATGAAAATCTCATATGGATAAGTAAGCACAAGTTTTGAGATCCTTTCCATCCTATGTGGATAATCCACTTTGGGTTTAATGACTATATAAACTGTTTTAGCAGCCAACTGATTCCTGCAGAAAAATGGGATAATTGGAATACATTCTGAGAACAGAGCTAGTGACAGAAAAAACAAGCACAGAATTGACAAACTGTGTCAAACAGGTCATTTCCTTTGGGTGAGGCAAGCACTTAATTTCCAAGGAGTGGTCTGCACAGCCTTCTCAACCAGTGTGAATAAAACACTTTCTCAGTAATGGAAACATCCTATCTTAGAACTCTCCCAGGAACTCTCAGTGTTACACCAACACTTGTTCTTTTGAACTGACCACCTCTTTACAAAAAGAGAGGCAGACAATGGCTGATTGGTGGGGTGTCTGTCCATGTGAACAAGACAAGCCCATGGTGTCCATTAGTACCAGCGTCAAGGGCCTGAAGGACAGTTACTCCCCTCATTCTCTCCCTAACAGGACACATGTCATTGGTCTATGAAGTGGGCACACACAAAGCTTGGAACAGAAAAGAAATGAGACCTCTGCTCATGTGGACATCCTCTAAGCAGACTTTGCTAGAAAAAACATCTTGGTCCTGTAAGTATGTCATCCATAGGCACTCCTTGGCAGATTATGTCATTTCAGAAAATAAACAATCCCAAACACTCCTAACTACGGATAAATTATTTTCTCTGCCTCCCCACTCCGAGTCATTTAATGAGGTTCAAAATCTACCCCCTGTCCTGCCTTCTCACTATAAGAAGCAATTTGTGTGCTTCTCCTTTTTAAGGAATTGTTCCATCTATAAAGTCATTGTAATGCTTCGCATCTGTTGGGCAAATGCCACTAAGTGCCTCTCCCTAAATCTGATCAGGGATGTCTGTCATTTTTATTATTTCAGTCAATAGCTAAGTTCTCCATCCCCAAATCCATTTCTTTGCTGAATACCAAAACATGTACAATGATGATGGGGTGGGGGCAGGAGGATGAGGAGGAATTTTTGAAGCAAGCGAAGAGAGAGAGAGGTAAAGAAATGGGAATGTCTGTTCCCACTGTTAAAACCATCATTCCTTTTCTTCAGTGACTGTGTTGATACAGAGATGCCTTGGTTGCTGGTGGCAACCCTCCTTTATGACACAGTGATGACATGCAGCGTTATCTTCCCTCCACAGTCCCATGGGCACCACACCAGATTGCCATACATATTGATTTTTCTCTCATCCCGTGGAGACATCACAGCTGCCCCCTCAGAGCGTAGGTTGGAGGCAAAACCTCATTCCCCAGCAAGACAAATGCATGCTCACAGCTCTGCTTTTGGAACATCTCCATGCTGCTCTGAGTCTTTTCCATTTGCTTCTTCTGGGGTTGAGAAAATGAAAGCAAAGGCCTCAGAGGACCTTACACAGGTCTGAAGCATAAACTAAAACAGCTGGGTTGAAACCAGCTCACTCATGCATCACTTTGGACTCTCCTCTTGAAACTCTGGCTGTGGAAGACACTGAGAAAGAGAAAATAGAGTGTGGCCTTGAGATTAAAGGAAGCAGATGCATCTGAATTTAAGGGGTAAATCACTGTGGGCTTCTTTATGAGATGACTAAATTATCCAAAGTGGATGCTTACATAGTTAGTGTTAGAACATGCCAGGCCTGGATCTGCGGTTGCATGCTTGGCAGCCATGTGGTCTTGTGTCTCTGCTCATAGCTGGCTGCATATTGTGATTTCAGTGTCTGATTTTGAAGATCAAGATCAGACACACAGGCAGGGAATATGGTGGCAACTGGTACTGACTGGTCAAGTCTTTTAGCCTTTCCAGGGCTACAAAGTCACAGTGATGTTTGGACCTCAGACCACAGATCAAATATTTAAAATTATTTTGGGGTAGTTTTACCCTGATTAAAAGGGATCTTGAGAGATTAGTTCTTCTCAGTCTCCTTCCATGAGAAGTCCCCAAATATATTCAACAAGAAAATTGTTCGTCTCATCAAGCATAACAAATCAAGCAAGCCCTTCTCTTATCTCAGGCTTTAATCTGTTGATAAATCAGTAACCTCACACATAAGTGAATAAGTGAAGTAAATGAGCACCTGATAGACCTTAGGGACAGTTTCTCTGCCTTTCCTCTACTCACCAATTTCCATGCACATAGATACATGTGTACACATACTCAGGCACACAAAGGCAGTGTTATTAGGTTGCTAGTGTATGAAATCCCTTACCAGGGGGCTTCCCAGGTAGCTCTGATGGTAAAGAACCTACTTGCCAAAGCAAGAGATATAAGGGATGCAACTTCAATCCTGAGTTAGGAATATCCCCTGGAGGAGGACATAGCAACCCACTCCAGTATTCTTGCCTGGAGAAACCCATGGACAGAGGAGCTTGGTGGGCTACAGTCCATAGGGTCACACAGAGTCAAACACAACTGAATCAATTTAGCACACACACACATACATAGGAAATCTCTGTAGTTATAGACTCTCCTGTTTACTCCAAGGCTTAACTTCGAAATACTCCTGAGCAAGTTCATGCAAATTTACACTGATTGATACTAGATTCAGTTATAATAGTTTTTATAGAAAGAAGGCGCCAAGATTATCACAGGATAGAGAAAAATGTGGCAGAGAAGATAAAAGCTATTTCCTCATTTTCTAAGAAATACACAGATCCACGAAACTATGATCAAGCCACATGTCTAGATTTGGTTTTATGTCATTTTCATAAAGTATGTTGGCTTGTAAGAATTATGAGACATCTTTGATGTCTAAGTATTCAATTTTTCCTTAACTTTTTTTCCTTTAATGGTTTTGTATAAATAAAACACTTGAACACATCTTGATACTACTTCAAATTTTAACAAGAGATCCAGTTTAAGGTTTCTGTATGTTCTGAAATATCTTCTTAAATTCTACGAAATGCTTTGTGGGGATGATTCTGGAAGTTGTACTCTTAAATTTTGGTATCACAGCCTCTTGACTGTTTTCAAATCCCATTTACCATCTAGAACAGAGGCTAGCAGTTTGCTTTATCCATTACCACCCAGTTCTTCTTTTCTTTTTGAGCCACTGTAATTTTGAGACCAGGAAGAGTAATGCTAGAAAAGAAAATATCTTCTAGTGTAGTGCTAGGCCAAACATTTTTAAAGGAGTTCTTTAAGGGAATTTTGCTAAGCAAAAGGTATTTGGGGGAGATGAATGATTTTGATCAGAAATGTCTTTACTGTTCTCCAGATTTTTGCTCACTTTATCTGTGACTGCCTCAAAAGACTAGCACAGAGCATATTCCCAAAGCTAGCTAAGATCTTGTAGGCTTAACTATAAAAGAAACTTGGGGATTTTCTTTATAAAAGACCACGTGTGAGCATTAGGGTCACTGGATTAAAACAAAACAAAACAAAACAATGTCTTAAAATCATGAATTGACCTAGAGGCTATAGGCTTTCGCTTTGTCAGGATGGGGCTTGTTCAATCTTTTTTTATTCAGACACTCTGATGGGAAAAAAAAAAAAAAAACAGCTCAGAAAGAAGGATTAGTTAACCTGGCAGGCAGGTGTAAAAGAGGTAAGGTGAAAATGCTTGGTGCTAGGTTTTTGTTCATTGTTTGTTTTAAAATTCTTGGAGGCTCTAAATTCTGTCACAATCTAGAAATAATTCTAGTACAGAATGCCAAGGGTAAAATGGCTTTCTCTACACAGAAGATGGTTGGCATTTGATCCTTTTAAATACACAATGATCTCACGTGTCTTTCAAACATATATCTATTCCTGTTCAACTTTTACAACTATGTTTTAATACCATGGCCAATAAGATATCTAAAATACATTTATTTAATCCTTATTTTCAAGTGCATTTTCAATGAATATTACCACTGAGAAACAGAGTAGCAAACATTGTTTTTACTGCTTCCTGGGCGCTTCCCAGGTAGTGCTAGTTGTAAAGAACTCATCTGTCAATGCAGGAGACATAAGAGATGTGAGTTCAATCCCTGGGTCGGGAAGATCCCCTGGAGGAGGACATGGCAACCCACTCCAGTATTCTTGCCTGGAGAACCGCATGGACAGAGGAGTCTGGCTGGCTACAGTCCATAGGGTTGCAGAGTCAGATATGACTGAAGTGTCTTACCATGAACGCATGCATACAAAGCATAACCTTTACAACACCAAAGATCTAGGTTTTTATCATTTTTTCTCATTTAACTGAGGAACCTGAAGGATCAGGGTTACTTACCCAAAGCTACAGAGCTAATGAAGAGTAAATATACTGCCCATACAGTCTAACTTACAACCAAACCCACAAACATTTTAACACAGGCCCAAATAGTGCACATTTCAGTGCACTAAGAGAATAGATTTTAGTTTATTGAATTGTAATTTCTATATATGTACTTCTCAGGTTACAACAGAACAAAAACTGTCCTGAATTTAAAATTCTGTTCAGAAGCCTGAATGGCATTAAGCCACCATGACGACATCTTCTGTGAGTTGATTTTCCATCTTCCCAGCAACTTATGATTCTTTGAGATGAGTACAAACCTCTTTCTTGACAGGGAAAGGAGGAACAAGGCTTTAATAGGGTTGATTAGAATTCACTAGACTATACCAATTGTTTTTGACAGGACATGCCAAAATTTGTTGCATCCTGACACAATTTGCGCAAAGCCCATGTAAGTTTAGATCATTTATCTACATAGGCAACCCATTAACTTGATGTTAATATGGCATTACATTAACTTGTGCTTTTTTTCTCTCTCTTTTCCTTAAAATGTCAGCTTGTGAGTTTGTTTACTTACTAATATGTGAACCTTGATTAGGTAATAGGAATAAAAAGCTATGCCAAGATAATGATTCTCCCAAAGTTAGTTGCTATCATTTACTTTTGCCATAATATTCTGCATCTTATACAAGTGAGAAAAGCAAGTATATTTCTAAATTGTATGAGCTTTCACAATTCTCATACTGTTAATGCTTTTTAGGCTCTACATACAACTGACTAAGAGCTTCCCAGGTGGCTCAGTGGTAAAGAATTCGTCTGCCAATGCGGAGACATGGCTTTGATTTCCAGTCGGGAAGTCTCCTGGAGAAGGAGATGGCTACCCACTCCTGTATTCTTGCCTGGAAAATCCCATGGACAGAGGAGTCTGGCAGGCTACAGTCTATGGGGTCACAAAAGATTCAGACACGACTTAGCGACTAACCAATAACAACCACTGACTAAAAATTGGCTAGCAGCCAACCTTTGTTTTATAAAATCTGGGTATTGCAGTTATTCAAAGTATTTTGCTGATGCTTTGATCCCGTTATTTCAAATGTATAGTATTTTTACATTATGAAAGTATTCACAGCAGCCTGTTTTACACATTGATTTAGAACGGGTCTCTCTTCACCTACTTGGCCAGAGATTAAACTGCACTCGATTCATGGGGTCACAAAGAGTCGGACACGACTAAGCGACTGAACTGAACTGATGCAGCTTTCTACTATAGGTCACATCTCTGTAACACATGGCACTCTAACCCATTTTGCCCCAAAGATACCCGGGTAAATTTAATTGTGTATTTTCAATCAGGTTGAGAAAGTGGAGTGCAATAGAGATACAGTCTTCAGATATTCTTCCTGGCTATGCCTCTTCAAGGATCTTGAGAGAGTTACTTAACTCTTAACCTGTTGGGCTTCCCTGGTAGTTCAGCTGGGAAAGAACCCACCTGCAATGCAGGGGACCTCGGTTTAATTCCTGGGTCAGGAAGATCCCCTGGAGTACAGTCCATGGGGTTGCAGAGTTGGACATGACTAAGCATGCACACATGTATAACCTGTTAAATCTATACATGTATGTAAGTAATTGGATAATGACTATAAAAATGGATTGTTCTAATTTGTACAACATTCATAAAATATTATTCACAAAGTCCAAAAGATAAAAATAATCCAAGTATTCATTAAAAGATAAAATATGGTATATACAAACAATGGAATATTATTCAGCCATAAAAAGAAATGAAGTTCTAGTGCATGCAACAACATTATGAGCTTTGAAAACATTATGCTAAATACAATAACCCAGGCAAAGAAAGACAAGATATTATATAATTCGATTTCTACATTAGGCAAATAGAGAGACAGAAAGTAGATTAGAAGTCATCAGAGGCCGAAGAGAGTGGGTGGTGAGGAAGGCAGACTTAATGCTTAATGAGCAGAGTTTCTATTTGGGATTACTTAAAAATTTTAGAAATAGTGGTAATGGTTACACAAAATTATAAATACAATATTATTGTCACTGAAGTATACACTTTAAATACCTCAAATGATAAATTTTATGTAATGTACAATCTTACATAATTTTTGTCACTCCAAACATTTTAATTTATATTACAAATGTTAATATCCATCACCAATCACTGTTTTAGTTTCAAAATTATGGAGGAAGACAATTAAGGCTTTGGAATTTTCTTTGGTTTTAACCCTAGAGAGTTCATATCACTTTTTTATGTCTCCTTGGATTGGATGTCAGTGAACTAAAATGGACTGGAATGGGTGAATTTAACTCAGATGACCATTATATCTACTACTGCGGGCAGGAATCCCTTAGTAGAAATGGAGTAGCCATCATGGTCAACAAAAGACTCCAAAATACAGTACCTAGATGCAATCTCAAAAATGACAGAATAATCTCTGTTCATTTCCAAGGCAAACCATTCAATATCACAGTAATCCAAGTCTATGCCCCAACCAGTAACGCTGAAGAACCTGAAGTTGAACTGTTCTATGAAGACCTACAAGACCTTTTAGAACTAACACCTGAAAAAGATGTCATTTTCATTATAGGGGACTGGAATGCAAAAGTAGGAAGTCAAGAAACACCTGGAGTAACAGGCAAATTTGGCCTTGGAATACAGAATGAAGCAGGGCAAGGACTAACAGAGTTTTGCCAAGAAAAAACACTGGTCATAGCATAGATGACCCCCTCTTCCAACAACACAAGAGAAGACAGGGCATGGCTTAGTTTTATTGAGTTAGACAAGGATGTGGTCCTAGTGTGATTAGATTGACTAGTTTTCTGTGATTATGGTTTCAGTGTGTCTGCCCTCTTGCAACACCTACCATCTTACTTGGGTTTCCCTTACCTTGGACGTGGGGTATCTCTTCATGGCTGCTCCAGCAAAGTGCAGCCACTGCTCCTTACCTTGGACAAGGGGTATCTCCTCACCACCGCCCTCCTGACCTTGAACGTGGAATAGCTCCTCCAGGCCCTCCAAGGCCCGCACAGCCACCGCTCATTGGACACAGGGTTGCTCCTCCCCTCCGCCTCCCCTGACCTCGGACTTGGGGTAGCTCCTCTTGGCCACCGCCCTTGGGGCATGGGGTCCTCCCGGCTTCTGCCCCTGATCTCAGACATGGGGTAGCTCCTCTGGGCGGCGCTTATGCTGCCCTCGCAGCCGCCTGCGCCGAAACTACCACACGATTGCACTCATTCTGCTAAGTCACTTCAGTCGTGTCCGACTCTGTGCAACCCATAAACGGCAGCCCACCAGGCTCCCCCGTCCCTGGGATTCTCCAGGCAAGAACACTGAAGTGGGTTGCCATTTCCTTCTCCAATGCATGAAAGTGAAAAGTGAAAGTGAAGTCGGTCAGTCATGTCCAACCCTAGGTATGGACTACAGCTTACTAGGCTCCTCTGTCCATGGGATTTTCCAGGCAAGAGTACTGGAGTCGGGTGCCATCGCCTTCTCCGGCACTCATCTCACACGCTAGTAATGCTCAAACTTCTCCAAGCCAGGTTTAAGCAATATGTGAACCGTGAACTTCCAGATGTTCAAGCTGGTTTTAGAAAAGGCAGAGGAACCAGAGATCAAATTGCCAACATCCGCTGAATCATCGAAAAAGCAAGAGAGTTCCAGAAAAACATCTATTTCTGCTTTGTTGACTATGCCAAAGCCTTTGACTGTGTGGATCACAATACACTGTGGAAAATTCTGAAAAAGATGGGAATACCAGACCGCCTGACCTGCCTCTTGAGAAACCTATATGCAGATCAGAAAGCAACAGTTAGAAGTGGACATGGAACAACAGACTGGTTCCAAATAGGAAAAGTACTAAGTCAAGGCTGTATATTGTCACCCTGCTTATTTAACTTCTATGCAGAGTACATCATGAGAAACGCTGGACTGGAAGAAACACAAGCTGGAATCAAGATTGCCAGGCGACATATCAATAACTTCAGATATGCAGATGACACCACCCTTATGGCAGAAAGTGAAGAGGAACTAAAGAGCCTCTTGATGAAAGTGAAAGAGGAGAGTGAAAAAGTTGGCTTAAAGCTCAACATTCAGAAAACTAAGATCATGACATCTGGTCCCATCACTTCATGGCAAATAGATGGGGAAACAGTAGAAACAGTGTCAGACTTTATTTTGGGGGGCTCCAAAATTGCTGCAGATGGTGATTTCAGCCATGAAATTAAAAGACATTTGCTCCTTGGAAGGAAAGTTATAACCAACCTAGATAGCATATTGAAAAGCAGAGACATTACTTTGCCAACTAAGGTCCGTCTAATCAAGGCTATGGTTTTTCCAGTAGTCGTGTATGGATGAGGAGTTGGACTGTAAAGAAAGCTGAGAGCCGAAGAATTGATGCTTTTGAACTGTGGTGTTGGAGAAGACTCTTGAGAGTCCCTTGGACTACAAGGAGATCCAACCAGTCTATTCTAAAGATCAGCCCTGGGATTTCTTTGGACAGAATGATGCTAAAGCTGAAACTCCAGTACTTTGGCCACCTCATGCAAAGAGTTGACTCATTGGAAAAGACTCTGATGCTGGAAGGGATTGGGGGCAGGAGGAAAAGGGGACGACAGAGGATGAGACGGCTGGATGGCATCATGGACTTGATGGACGTGAGTCTGAGTGAACTCCGGGAGTTGGTGATGGACAGGGAAGCGTGGTGTGCTGTGATTCATGGGGTCGCAAAGAGTCGGACACAACCGAGTGACTGAACTGAACTGGGTTGGATGTACAGTTTTCCCACACAAATATTTTTTATCATTGACCATATTGCCTCTATTTTTAAAAGTTTATTCCTGATCTGATTTTTTTTTAGTTAATAATATCATATGCAAATACTTATTGAACTGTACACTGAAATAAATGAATTGTATGGTATATCTGTTGTATCTCAATAAAATGCTTAAAATAGCAAAAATGTATAGTTCTATGGTTCAGGTGAATGTCAGCCACTAAAAGAGTGAAAGGATGTGAAAGGACTTAGGGACCACATAAAGAGGTCAAAGTAGTACTTGGGTGAGAGCTGGTACAGTCATAATCCCATAAAAAACTTGGGTTTGCCTCCAGCTCTTTTCTGGGTGTGCTTTATATTCTTGTGGCATTTTCATATCCACCATCAAGATAGGTCCATTCTGGGAAGGCAATCATGACCTAATGGCTTAAGACCAACTACTTTGCCAAACTCCTGTTATATCCATGTTATACCTTATTAAGAGTTGAGGAACTGACTCGATATTGACACCTCCTATCTCCTCAGATGTAACTGTCCTGAAAGCAAGGATAACATTGCTCAGGCTTGCCTGCCTGTCCCATCAGTTACTCAGACCTCACTTCAGATCACAGACAGAGCTGACCACCATCGAAACCTTGACAGCATTTGTTATTATTTTTAGACCTCTCCATTTCCCCTCCCTAACTGAAATATCCCTGGATACTTTATAACCTGGCTGCTGCAACTCTTTTCACTAAAGAAAGAAAATATCCAGAGCTATTAAATCTAACCTCATATTTTATGCATTTGGAATCAACTTTGATTCTATATTCCAAGTTGTTCAGTAATCCATTGTTGTCTCTAAGTTAACAACACCTCCTGCCACTGCTTCGTTAGACTATTTCTATACCATGTAACATTCACAATACCATCATAGTATTCATCTCATTGCACAATTTTTGACATATCTGTCAGTCTCCCCTAGTAAACCATGAAATTCACAATGGCAAGGCCCATTTGCTTTTTATCTTCTTACTTGAGTGTAATGGGTCTGTAGTAGATGAACAAAAATAGTGTTAGCTAAATGAATCAGAAATGATCCAGTAAATGAATGGTATTAAAAGAGCCCAGTAAATAAAATAAATTCTTTACTGATTTTTTAAAAAGGCATTTCAGTGACAAATGTGTTCAAGTTTGTGACTAGTGAGACTTTGGCCTCCAGTGCTTATAGTGGGACTTGGGTTCCTAGCCAGAGACTGGGCTGGGTCACAGCAGTGAAGGCAGCAGACCCTAGCCACTAGACCAGTGGTCAGTGACAAAGGCCTTTGGCCCTTTGGTTTTGCAGGAAAGAATCTCTACAAACTGAAAAGTAGGGAAGCAAGTAAAATATCCATTAGGAGGGAAAAAAGTATAATACGTATAGATAGACACATGGGCAGACTCAGAGAGTCCCTGAGTTGTGCAGTTGTGCAGTTTAAATTACTTTTATGGAGTACTTCTTTCCAGGTTTCCTTTGGCCCATCATTTTGACTTGCCTGGTTTGCAATCCATATTTGGTATATCTCAGGATCCTCCCATTTGTGTGCACGCTTCTTTTAGCCGAGAGGGATTTACTGGAAAGGCATATGGGTAGGGAACATCTTTTGACATAACTCTTCTTTGGCTTCCAAGGAGTTTTTCTGCATGTGTGGTTGGGAAGATCTCCTGACTTCAAGAATAAGAAATATGTGGTCTGGGCAGGGCCCAGCCTCTTTCCTTAATTGTCCTGCAACTCTCATCTTGGAGTTTCAGTCGGTAGGAAATGAATCCCCAATCACTTTACCCTGGGAGGGCCTGTCTACCTTCTGCCTCAATTTCACAGGATAATCATCAGTCATATCTGTATATATATATATATATATATATATATATATATATATATATATATGTGTGTGTGTGTGTGTGTGTGTGTGCTTTCCTGGTACCCCTTGCAGCCTCTGTAGCTACAATATGCCTTCCTTACTGGTTGTGTACACAAATTTACAGTCCAAAGTTTGCAGTCATATTAAGTAAGAGCAAAGCATTGTCTTTCAAAATAAGCATAATTTCCTGCTGATGGCATAACAGAAGTGGATCAAAGTCTAGTTAACTACTTTTTTCCAGGTCCATTAATGGTGTTTACCATACTCATTTAAACTATTACTCAACTGATGTGCCACTAAGTATAAACCAGGAAGGATAGAATGCAGAACTGATAAAATCCTTAAAAATCCTGTCACTCTTGTCTAAGAAATACTGCATATTAACTATGTGCTCCAGATTTTTGGCCCACTTAATTCCAGTCGAAAATCTATGCAAGTTATTCAACCTTCTAGCTCGAACATTCACTAAAGCCAACAGCTGAGATATACACAGAGCCTGTAAAACATGTGAATGAACCAAAGCTGGAATGTATTTATAGAATGACAAATTATCCACATTAAATTTAGATAGCGGAAGGGGAGTCTCTCAGGGATCTACAGATTTTAGATTTCATATGAGCATTTGTTTGATTCTGATGTTGGCCTGTTCCATTTAAGATAACTATTTTTATAATGTGGCATTTCCCCAGTATTATTTTTGTTCTATTGAATAAGACTACTTTGGACTATTAAAAACTGTTAATGTCAACTCCTGAATGGATAAAATTTAATACTGGGCATAGTGATGCTTATTGTGTAAATACTGATTTATGCAAATATGATATAGATTTAACTTTAGATTTTGCTTATTATTCACTCACAAAGAGTTTATTAAATATTTATTGAATCTATTTGCAAAGCAGAAATAGAGACACAGACATAGAGAACAAATGCATGGGCACAAATTGGGTAAAAGGGGGTTGGATAAATTGGGATTAACATATACACACTACTATGTATAAATAATGAGAACCTACAGTATAGCGCAGGGGAAAAAAGGTATCAATACAGTTTGTTCATAGGACATATATTAAGTTAACCTTAAAAATGCATTCCAGTATACATTAGGTGCAAACAAATACCATTTGATTGCACTTATACAAGGCACCTAGAACAGTCAAATTCGTATAGACTCAGAAAGTACATTGATGGACACTAGGGGCCCAGGGATCGGGAGGCAGGGTGGGTAGTTAGTGTTTAATGTGGGAAGAGTTTCAGTTTAGGCAGGTGAAAAATTCAAGAGATGGATGATGGTAAGAGTTGCAAAACAATGTGAATATACTTAGTGCTCCAAACTGTATAGTTAAATATAGTTTAAAAAGTATGTTTTATATTGTATGACTTTTACCACAATAAAAAATTATTTACTGAGGCTTTACTATGAACCAGACACCATGTTAGGTATTAAGGACATGGAGATAATGGACATATTTTTATTCTGAAAGAAAAGAATTCACAATGTACTGGGGAGAGACAGGTAAATTAATAAACAGTTCCAATATTTGATCAGCAAAGTGGAGATAATCACAGGAAGACTAATAGAACATTGCAAGTGGACACCTAATTAAACCTATGGATCATGGATGGCTTCCAGGAGGAGGTGGCAAATAGGAATTAGGAGCAGAGAAGAAAGCAAGGGCATTCTAGATAAAGAGACAGCATGGAAGAAACCCAGAGACATAAGCAAACCATCCCCAGTGGCAGAATACGATCCTTTTGGTCACTCAAGAGGTTCTTAGTGTCAAGCATTAGTTAAATCAGCTGCTGTTTTCTGTGCTTGGGCTTGATTTCTTTTCCACATCATCAGATTAATTTGCCTCTTCAGGTTTGTCCTGAGAGTCTTAATCAAATCTATTCTTGTGATTTGGATCTGGGCCTAATATGAGCAAATGACACCTTTATATCTATTCACTCTAGCTTGATTATCTATTCCAGGTGACTATCCAAGCAAGTGGCACCCAACAGTATGAAGCATGCAAAACATTTTCAGTTGAAAAATCTACATTACTTTATAACTTTCAAACACATGCTTACCTCATCAGCTCATTTGCCCTCATAGCCATCTTGTGTGATATGTATTATTAATGATCATACCCACTTTTAAAAGTGAAGAAAAAGGAAATTCATAGAGGTTTCTGACAGAAAACATATGGCACATTCAGAATGGGTAAATCAAGATAGTTTAACATAAAGATTACTTATAAAATGTGGACAAAGTTTAGGATCACCAACAAGGGAGAGTGTGCCACCCTGGGCTATTGAAGCCAGTAGGGAGCCTTTATTATCCTAAGCCTGGGTATTAGTATCCTACTGCTGCTGGAACAAATTACCCCCAATTTAGTGGCTTAAAATAACATGAATTTATTAACATACAGGTCAAGGAGTCAGAAATACAGTATCATCATGCTAAGTCATGAGGTCAACAGAGACGAGTTGCTTCTGGAGGTTCTAGGAGGGAATCCTTTGTTCTGGCTTTTTCCCGCCTTTAGAGGCCGCCTGCATTCCTTGGATCAGGTCCTCACATCACATCTTCTTTTCTCCCTGTTTCCAGGTTTCCATAGTTTCTGTGGTACAGCAAAGTGAGTCAGTTATACATGTACATATATCCTATTTTTAAATTTCTTTCCCAGTTAGGTCACCACAGAGCATAAAGTTCTCTGTGTTATGCAGTATGTTCCCATTAGTTCTCTATTTTATACATAGTATCAATAGTGTAGGAAGTCTGTTTTAAGGTACAAGGCAATGGTCACTGGTTCCAGGGAAGAAGGTTATCTTTGGGGGCTGTCATTCAGCCCACCATGACCAGAGAGACAAGGGAAGGGAAGGTGATCAGAGCTCAGAGAGAGCTATGTAGAGAGGTTACCTGATGCATGATGCCTGTCTTCTTCAGAGAGAGACAGCTGAACATGCAGACGTTCCAAGGAGGGCCTTGAAGAATAAATACCCTGTCTTCATGTGCTCCCACCTCTGACCTCCTTCCTAGCTCTCCTGTTGGCCAAGCTCAACCAGTAGCCAGAAGGCAGTGAGAGCCCACTAGTGACACCTGTGCATGTCGGGCTCTCAGGTGCACAACCCGGTGGAACAGAGTAAAGAGAGGTCCTCAGGGCAAACGAAAGACATCCAACAATCTTCCGTATGTAAAACTCTTCTTTATTTTTACTTGTTCTTGTAGAAGATATATGTGCTCATTAATTCAAATGCCTAATAGTAAAGAAGGATAAAAAATAAAATAGAAATACTACCCCCAAACCTACACCAACATCCTCCATACACACTTCCTAACTCAACCTCCAGTTGACAGGAGACACAGATGTCTGTATCAGAGGAAGAGTAGGTGAGAAAAAATTGATTACATACATAAAATCTTCTCTGACCTTTTTCCTGATGCAAAATATGCAACAATGCTCTTCTTTCTGCCTGAAATTCATCTCCCTTCATTATTGTCTGCTTAAGTCCTACCCACCTCTCAGGTCTCATCTCAAATAGTGCTTCTTCATGAAAGCTGTGCCTAACTTCCCAATATAGACACCCATCCCTATATACTTTATACTCTTCTTGAGGATCTGGCATTTTCTTTTAGTCCATAAAGGTACTTTTATTTGTCTGTTTAATTGATTAATGCAAGTATGTTTATCTCCCCATCAGTTTCTGAACTCTAGGAGGCCGATACCCTGTAGCACCAGCAGTGGTTGGCACGTACTAGAAATGAAATGCTTTATATCTATGTGTATACCTTAACTTAAAATTTCACATCTACAGCAAAAGTTCAAAGTTAAGTACAAGCAAACTCATCAGTATTTCACATATTTTCGCATCTGTTCTCTCTCTGTCTGGCTCATTCCCTTTTCCTTTCTCCCTCCCCCGTTTTTGTCTCCTCTCTTTTTCTCTCTTCTTGTTGATTTATGTTCTAAATATCTTGATTTCTAACTCATACTCTATTTTGACATCTGAAAATGTTAAATAATACTTGACTCAGGCTGGGGAATTTTCTTACTGTTTTCTTCTGCTTCATGGTGGGTTTTGGGGAGACTGTTTATCAGCTGACATTGTATGATTCACATTTCTGTTTTCTTCTTATATTAGCTTTGATTGCCATCTTCTGTTCATTGCGATGAAGAAGGAAATGGCAACCCACTCCAGTTCATTGCGAAACGTCTTCTATTTTTCCGGGCCAGAGAAATAATGGTGTGGGTGGCTGAGCTGAAGAGAGCTTTTTTCTGTCAGTCTGGGGAAGCGCAGTTTCTAAAATCAATAGTGCTTTCTTTTGTTCTTTATAGAAAGTTTCAGTGTATCTTCTTACTTTGTGATTCTTTTATATTTTGGTAAGACTCTTGATTTTCATTGTTTTTTTTTTTTTCCTCCTTTTTCTCTTCATCAGCAAACCTTCAAGGTTGCTCCTCACCTTCGGATAGTGTCTTAATGAGACTCCAGCCTCTAGTCTTGTATATATTTTCAATCTCTTTACCTTCAGTGCTGTGAGCTATCAGGTCTTGGTCCTGTCCTCAATATTCCCCCTCTCACGGTGGGACTCCTTTTGTCCAGAGTTAGTAATATTTGTGTTCTGTCAGCCCTATGCCCCTGTTACCTCCTTCTCTGTTCCTTGCAGCATGGGCTCTGTTGCTGGTCTGGAGCTATTTCCCTACTTACATGTAAACTGTGGTTACAGCATTCTCTAACTCCAGTCAGATTATAGCCATAGATTCTGAGTAATTTTCTCTGTTCTCCT
The DNA here is from genome assembly GCF_042477335.2 of Ovis canadensis. NCBI lineage: Eukaryota > Metazoa > Chordata > Mammalia > Artiodactyla > Bovidae > Ovis > Ovis canadensis. The sequence goes on from NC_091250.1 coordinate 82,249,256, forward strand.
TGAAAATCTGTATTGCTTTTTGGAGAATGTCTGGAGAAATTTGGATTTAGAAGCCCTCCTTATATCATGGGAAATGAGAATTTCCATTGTGTTTTGAAAAAATTTTTGAAAAAATAGATATTAACAGCTGCTTTAATGCCAAATATGACCATGAAATCAGACTTCCCTGATAGCTCAGTTGGTAAAGAATCTGCCTGCAGGAGACCCCGGTTCGATTCCTGGGTCTGGAATATCTGCTGGAGAAGGTATAGGCTACCCACTCCAGTCTTCTTGAGCTTCCCTTGTGGCTCAGCTGGTAAAGAATCCACCTGCAATAGGGAGACCTGGGTTTGATCCCTGGGATAGGAAGATCCCTTGGAGAAGGGAAAGGCTATCCATTCCAGTATTCTGGCCTGGAGAATTCCATGAACTATATAGTCCATGGGGTCCCAAAGAGTTGGACACAACTGAGTGACTTTTACTTTCAAATGGCCAGGGAAGTATTCAAGTATCGGATATTGGATTAACTCATATTTTTATTAGTAAATTTAAAAAACCCTTTCCCCCAAATTGATCTCTACCTAAAGGCCAGCCACATCAATATCAGTATCTTCTCCCACCCTTATTTTTTCTCCAATCCTTACAGAATTTTTCTGTAATAGTAGAGAGCTAATCAGTGTTGTTGTTGAGACTTGTAAAAGTCCTCACATATCTGTTCTTTACTTCCTGTTTGTGAATGGAAGCCTGTTTTAGCTAGGCATATGTCTGTGCTAAGTAAAGACTATACTTCTTAGCTTCCCTTGTGGAAACATAGGGTCATAGAACATGTACTCAATGGTATGTAACTGAAAATATCATGGTGTGACTTCTGTAGAGATCCCTAAAAGAAATGGGTGCACTCTTATTTAGCATTCCTCATTTCTGCTGGATGGAATACAGACATAATGGTTGGAGCTCAAGCAGCCATCTTAAACTAGGAGGTGAAAATCCCACATGTTCAATATAGAAGAATTACAAGATAGAAATAACATGGTTCATTGATAATTGTAGAGCTGTCATATCATTTTAGGAATGCTAAATTGTAAATTGCATTTAAGGAAGGTAAAACTAAGTATCTGTGATTTTAAGCCACTGTAATTTTGTATATCCTGTCATTTTTAGCCAGACCTAACTCTAAAAGTAAGCTGGAAGTCTAAAAGTAAGCAGATATAGACAACTGCTCTGTATCAACTGTAGCTGCTAAATATAGTACTAAAATTACCTTTGGCTCGTATAAGTGTAGTTCATTTCTGAGTCATCAAGAATAGCACTGCTTCATTTTACGCATGGAACTGTTTATATTATGTATAAATTTTCTCCATCTTCTTGTTTATGAAATTGATTCTATATGATAAGATTCAGTTCAGTTCAGTTGCTCAGTCATGTCCTACTCTTTGCGACCCCATGAATTGCAGTACGCCAAGCCTCCCTATCCATCACCAACTCCCGGAGTTCACTCAGACTCACATCCATCGAGTCTGTGATGCCATCCAGCCATCTCATCCTCTATCTTCTGCTTCTCCTCCTGCCCCCAATCCCTCCCAGCATCAGAGTCTTTTCCAATGAGTCAACTCTTTGCATGAGGTGGCCAAGGTACTGGAGTTTCAGCTTTAGCATCATTACTTGTCCTATTATCTTCAATTTATAATTACCATAATTTCTCCAACTTTGTTTCTTTAAAAAGCTCATGGATATTTTGTAAGATTGAGTCGTAAATACTTTATAGTATATGTTTCCAGGGAAAATGAATGCTTTTTTCATCTATTTTATAATTACTTATTGCTGTTGCTTTGTATGAGTTGGTTCAATATCCAACAACCTTGTTAAACTTTTATATTAATTCTAAAAGTTGCTTGTAGATAACTCAATTCTGTTTTTAAAGTGTTTAGGAAACATCACTGTAAATTAATTTATTTACTGTGCAATAGCCAGTCCCAAAGACTAAACTAGGTCAATGGAGAAAATTAAAAGATGGATAAGTAAACAAGGTATACCCTGAATCAGTAAAAAGTTAATACACTTTAATGCACCATAAGATATTGAATTTCTCTATTTCTGTAAATTAGCATAAGAATAAAAGAATCAGTCATGTCTTTAAAATAACCATTAATTTTTATTCCTCATAGATTTCAATAAACTGATCAACTTAATTTTTGGAATTCCTTTAGGTCAATATAGCAGCTTATTTATAGGGAATAAGCCTACTTTAGAAGTTTTGTTGACACTGGATAGATGATCAAACAGCCTAAAATTGTCTTGGTGAAGGAATGAATACTAGCACTTCAAAAGCCAGCTCAGTCAAATTCTTCATTCATATTGGATGACACAGTTCCTCTAAAATTACTCACACAGGAGATTTGCAACAGCATAAATTATTTTAAGTGGCTGATATCACATTCTATGAAATCTTTTACCATCAATGAATGGCTGGTGCGCCTGTCTGCTCTTGACAAATGAGAATGGAATATATTAGTCATAAAGAGGAATAAGCTCTCCAAGTTAAAAAATGGAAATAAATAAGAAAGGCAAATCATGAATAAATATCAAGCTTTGAGAAGAAAGTTGAAAAACTGCCAGATTTCATGAGAAACTTTTCTCTGTTTTACAGTTCAAAACAAGTCTTTTCAGTGATTCAATTGTTTTTCACCCTTCAACTCATTCAGAGTCCATTTTATTATCTTATATTGTTAATTTAATTTTACTGTATTTTATATTTTAGCATTGCTCTAGCAGAAAGGAAAAGGTATCTTTGGCCTGTGTCTGAGACCAATCATAAAGTGACATACTATTGTTTTATATTCCATTAAGAAAAAGAATCATGGTGATTGTAGAAAACATGTGATGGAAAGTAACCACTTATCTTCTAAAACAATTTTCCTTAGAATTAACCTTGGTGATAATGTTGACCTGCAGAGGAACCACCTTGAGCCTCATCCAACATCAGTGTTTTTTCTGATGTATAATGTGTAATCTGCTGCTACTTTTATTCATATAAATAATTCATTATAATAATAACTGTGATCAGAGTCATATCTAGGTCAGGAGTCAAACATCACTCATAGATTTCTAATGAAAATTAGAGAATTCCCATGGCAGGTGGACACACAATAAAAAAGTCAACCCTGCTGGTAATTGAGGAGTTAACGTTTTATACCCACTTGACAAATTTTTGAAAAGTCTGTCAATAATATGTTGGCAATAGAGACTCTCAGGCATTACTGAAGGGGATATACCTTTGGGACAACCACTTTGATAAGCAAGTAATTCATACCTAACAAACTGAATTTATGCACTCAACCCATGAATTCTAGCCCTAAATTTGTCTTCTCACATATGTTTAAGAGCAAGTGCAAAAAAATGCTTATCACCAAACTGTTTAAATAGTGAAAAAAATTGTAAACAACTTAAACATCCATCAACAGGAGACTAGAAAAACAAAAATGTGATATGATCATACAAAAAAACCACTGCACTAAATAATAAACAAGCCTAAACAGATAAAATAAACAAACTAGGTTTACAGATTATGATATGTATAAATATTACTTTAAAAACTCATTGTAAAGAAAATGTTTAATATGAAACAATTTTCATATAAAATTTAAAAGGTGAACAACATACTATATATAGTTTATGATTGTATACTTGAAAAACGAAGACATTCTAGAAAATTATAGACAACAGTTCCAGCAATGGATAAAGAATAGCAGTGTGATAGAAAACAAGTATACAGGAATTTTCAACTCCTGTAGTATTACACATCTGATATGGCAAATGAATGAATACATGCCTGTTATTCTCTATAATTCCTCATATTTGATTATAATTATAATAATTCATATAACCTTTATACCTCAAGCTGATAAGAAGCAGTATACATCTCAGAACCCTATACCCCACTGAGTAGGGTATAGGGTTTCTTTTTTTCTAATTAATTTTTATTGGAGTATAGTTGCTTAACAATGTTGTGTTAGTATCTACTGTACAAAAAAGGGAATCATCTTCTTTGGATTTCCCCTCTTCTTTGGATTTCCTTCCCATTTAGGTCACCAGAGAGAACTGAGTAGAGTTTCCTGAGCTATACAATATGTTCTCATGATTTTTCTATTTTACACATAGTATCAATAGTATATATATGTCAATCCCAATTTCCCAATTCACCCCACTCCTCCTTTCCCCTCTTGATGTCCATATATTTGTTCTCTGCTTCTGTGTTTCTATTTCTGTTTTGCAAATAAGATTATCTGTACCATCCTTCTAAATCCACACATATGCATTATTATGTGAGTTTTTTTCTCTTTCTGACTTACTTCACAATGTATGACGTCTCTAGGACCATATACATCTCTACAAATGATCCAGTTTTGTTCCTTTTTATGACTAATATTCCATTGCATATATGTACAACAACTTCTTTATTCATTCCTCTGTTGGTGGACATTTAGCTTGTTTGCATGTCCTGGCTATTGTAAATAGTGCTGTAATGAACATTGGGGCACATGTGTCTTTTTGATTTATGGCTTTCTCTGGGTATATGTATATGCCTAGTAGTGAGATTGCTAGATCATATGGTAGTTTTATTTTGAGTTCTTTAATGAGGTCTCCTGAAGACCTCCCCCTGGAAGATGAGAATTCCCAGAGGAAAGGAGGAGATACTACTTATTTAGACTCTTCCACCAGCTCAGGCCACTCTCTAGAATCTACCTAGAAACTTGACTTAGAAGCAACATAGGAACACCACAAATTCCATGCGTGAGTCCTAAAGCTCAAGCATTACTTCTATAAGTAAATAGTAGGAATTTTTCCCATGCCTCTCTGTATTTCCTCCTTTCCATCTCTGGATAACTTGCTTTCATATCTGCTTTACTTACTTTAACAGGAAAGAGTGGCTTTTATTTTCTCTATAGATGTGATATGTTTGGGCATAGAGAAACTTCTGCCTCTGTGCACTCTTTTTTTTCTAATGTAGAAGGAAAGTAGAGTCTATGGTTAATAGACCTGGTTTCAAAACTTGGTGCTATATGTGATTAATGAGCTGAGTGATCTCTGAAGTTTTTAACATCATCTTATCCTGCTTCATTTTACAAAGAAGAGTGGGAGACTCTACTCAGTGCTCTGTGGTAAGCTATATGAGAAAAGAAGCTGAAAAAGAATAAATGTATGTATAAGTATAACTGAATCACTTCGCTATACACCCGAAACTGCCACAACACTGTAAATAAACGATACTCCAATAACGTTTTCAAAAACTTAAAAGGAGTAGTATTTGTGGGATTCTTATGAAAATCAGAAGAAATTAAACAAGCATTTATTAGAGAATATATTTTAAAATATTTTATGGTACCTTGTATAGTTACGGTGACCATGTTAAAATCTGATGATATAATATTAAAGTTCAGTTCACTGAACACAATTTTATAAGAATCCAGCTAAGCTAATAGTCATATAGCTTTCCAGAATTCCACAAATATGACATTCCCATACTCCCTGCAGAAGTTAGGTATACTCCCTGCAGAAGTTAGGTACATAAGTACTTAGGACCCAATTAGGTACAGAAGTACCTAGCTTACAGATGTATTATAAATATGAAGCACAAAAAGAAGTTATAAGTTATTATTTTCATTCCTCTCACTTGCTCCTGTTAACCTGTAAAGCTTGTGAGCTATCATGCCTGAACTCATTCATTACAGTCAGCCACTGCAAAATCTTTTGGATTCAGTGTTGATCACTTTTGGCTTATGATCCTCTCCTCAATTCTCTTTCAGTTGTTGTCCTTTACTAATGGTCTTAATGACTTCAACATGTATGTTGTAACCTTCCCTAAACCCTGATCTCAAGTTCTTCAATCTAGTGTCTGTGATCTCTATCTTATTTTATATGCACATCAACACACCTGAAATTACTCTCCTTCCAAAATCAAAACCTTAGAAGTCTCCTCACTGAGTCAACCCTCAGGCTATAGTTTTTATTTCTTTTTCTTGATCTCACTGAATCTACTTCTTATCCCTTGTGTGCCTTTGATCTGGATCTCTTTCAGTTCTTTCAGACTATCCCATCCATCAAGAATTACTTATCTTCCTACCCCAGCCTCAGTTTCATGATCAATCATTTCAGAATTGCTCTCATCAGAAACATAGAGTTCTTTATAGTCTTCATGCCAACTTTTCACTTTCTAAATCTGATTAAACCCATTATGTTATTCATCCTCCTCTGTCCTTAAACCACAAAATATATCTTCTACCCTGGTTCTGAAGGAGTCACTTTCCTATAGAAGCTTCCTCAGTTGAGCTGCCATACTGTCTTTTTTATTAGACACCAAATATTTCTCAACGTGTTGCAATCTGACCTCTCATTCCAGTATTCTTAAGCCCACTTCTTTATGGTTTTCAAAGACCTTGTGCTCATCCAATCTTTCCTGGGTAAACTGTTATAACTTGACACTTTCCTACTTTTTGGCTGTCTTTTACTTTGATGCCTCTATTTCACATTCTCCTGCTTCCTTCTGTTCAGTGAAGGCATTCTTTATACATGTACTCTTTATCCTCTTCTGCAATTGCTCCAGTTTTGCAGATCATCTGTAATCATGGTCTCACTAACTGCCTCTCAACAGATGGTTCCCAAATCTCTGCCCCCAGCATAACTTCTCCTGACTTTCCTACTTCCTAATGATTCTCTCTTCCTAGAGTTCTACTAGAAACACAAATAGGCATCCTCCTCCAGATCCTGAAACCCTCCTAAAACCTCATCTTCCCAACTTCAGTAAATGCTGAAGTTGAGTCTGTTATTCAGATAAGCCCAGAGCCTCTTGTTTATCTTTTATTACTCTCCTATTCTACCTTTCATCCTCAGTTTGTGCATTAAAACTCTCCAATGTCTGTGGAATTCTCACCCTTCTTTTGGGTCCTAATGCCCCTTTTATCTCTTTATCTGGCTCTTAGGATAATATGCTGTTTGCTCTTTTCCCTGACCCTCTTGTGGAAACTTCTTTCCAATTATATCTAACCCAACCTCTGCCAAAGGGAACTTTTGATCAAAGCATGCCTCTGATTAGATTACATCTCTACTCAGAAATCATCAGTTGTCTATGTATTACAGTTGACTTTAAGAAGTATGGAATTAAAAACCCCTTATGATCCAGGTCCAACTCATCTTCTCTGGCCTCCTTATGGAACTCCTCTCTGAAGTTGTTGTTGTTCAGTTGCTAAGTTGTGTCTGACCCTTTGCAATCCCAAGAATTGCAACATGCCAGGCTTTCCTATCCTTCATTGTCTCCCAAAGTTTTCTCAGACTCATGGTCACTGAGTCAGTGATTCCAACCAACCATCTCATCCTCTGTCACCCTCTTCTCCTCCCACCCTCAATCTTTCTCAACATCAGGGTATTTTCCACTGAGTTGGCTCTTCGCATCAGGTGGCCAAAGTGTTGAAGCTTCAGCTCCAGCATCAGTCCTTCCAATGAATATTCAGTGTTGATTTCCTTTTGGATTAACTGATTTGATCTCCTTGCTGTCCAAGAGATTCTCCAAAGTCTTCTCCAGCACCACAATTTGAAAGCATCAGTTCTTCAGTGATCAGCCTTCTTTATGGTCCAGCTCTCACATCCTTATATGACTATTGGAGAAATCATAACTTTGACTAATGGACCTTTGTCAGAAAAGTGATGTCTCTGCTTTTTAATGCACTATTTAGGTTTGTCATAGCTTTTCTTCCATGGAGCAAGGATCTTTTAATTTTGGGGCTGCAGTCATTGTCCACAGTGATTTTAGAGCCCAAGAAAATAAAATCTGTCACTGTTTTCACTTTTTCCCCTTATATTTGCCATGAAGTGATGGTACCAGATGCAATGATCTTAGTTTTTTGAATGTTGAGCTTTAAGCCAGCTTTTCACTCTCCTTTATCACCTCCATCAAGAGGCTCTTTTGTTTCTCTTCACTTTCTGCCGTTAAAGTGGTATTGGTTTCAGTCTTGGCTCTACTACTTTACTGTTGTCTTACGTATTGATCATATTGATCAACTCCTTATAGTCCTCCAGAAATTATTTAGGGAGCTGGAAATACGTAAGTGAGCAAGAATACAAGGTTCCTGCTTTCACAGAACTTGTACATTCTTTCAATAAGTATTCATCAGGAATCTACTTTGTGCCACAAAGGTCTATTGCTATTTGGGTACAGGGGATACAGCTGTGAATAAAACAGACAGATAAGTAAATAAATAAATGAATGGCTGAATATACAAACACAACTATATAATGCATAAATAAAAATCATTATAATCAGTTTCAAGATTTGATAGGCCATTTAGGGAAGGCCTGTCCAAGCTACTGACACTTGGGTTGAAAGGTGGGGAAAGACATTTCAGAAGAGGGATTAGCAAGTGCAAATGCCCTTGGCAAGAATGTCAAGAATGAGCTTGGACTTATTAGAGAAATAGGAAAGGATTATGTGAGGGAAGGGTGCTGTGACTTTAGGCAAGTTATACTCTGTCTATGCCTCAGTTCCTTCACCTCTGCAATGATACTGTACTGAAATGATACCAATACTATACTTCATCATTTTTTAGTGAGAAGAAAATGAAATAATACATGTGACATGCTTAAAAGGTGATATTAATTGCTCAGTAACTGGTGACTGTTGCCACTTTTGATGCAACCACTGCCCTAGGACTTCATGATACAGTCACCCCTCCCAGGTGCTCCAAACTTCCTCTCCCCGTTTCAGCATATCTTTTGTTCCTGATGTTCTTTTCTTTAATACAGAAATTTCATTTCCCCTCAACTTTGTTTATGAAAATACCATCCATATTTCAGTATCATCTCTTCCATGAATCCTGCTCTGGTTTCACCACCAAATGCATTTCTCATTTCTGGGCTTCCTTAATACTTTGTGGACTTTCTTTTCTAGCCTAAATCACATTCCCTTCTGCCTCACTTCCTTCACTGGATTCTGAGCCTCTTTAGGATAAAACCAAGTGTGCAATATTGTCTCTACTCTAACACCTACATGTGACATTACCTTGCCCAATTTTGTAAATGCCTCATAAATATTTATCAAATTGATTTGGAATTGAACTAATTCAATTCACTTTGGGCTTGTCACTTGATCTTTTTCATTACTGCTTAATTTATCAAAAGTGATTTATGATTTATACTTTTCTTAGAAATAATATAAGCACATTACTCTACACTAGATAGGAACAAATACACTGTTGTGTATTGTGAATCCTCATTGTTCATGGTGGTTATGTTCTGTCAGTTCAGTTCAGTTCAGTCGCTCAGTCGTGTCCAACTCTGCGACCCCGTGAATTGTAGCACGCCAGGCCTCCCTGTCCATCACCAACTCCCGGAGTTTACTCAAACTCATATCCATCGAGTCAGTGATGCCAACCAGCCATCTCATCCTCGGTCGTCCCCTTCTTCTCCTGCCCCCAATCCCTCCTAGCATCAGAGTCTTTTCCAATGAGTCAACTCTTCGCATGAGGTGGCCAAAGTACTGGAGTTTCAGCTTTAGCATCATTCCTTCCAAAGAACACCCAGGGCTGATCTCCCTCAGAATGGACTGGTTGTATCTCCTTGCAGTCCAAGGGACTCTCAGGAGTCTTCTCCAACACCACAGTTCAAAAGCATCCATTCTTCAATACTCAGCTTTCTTCACAGTCCAACTCTCACATCCATACATGACCACTAGAAAAACCATAGCCTTGACTAGTAAAGTTCTACAAATACCTGGCTAGCAAATACTGCTCCTAGAAGTAATACAGGGTTAGGTTCTTGTGAATCTCTAGCTACAACTTTTTTGTCAGCCAGTTAAGGCATAAACTTATTTAATGTGGATTGATGATTAAAGACACCATAGTGAGTATGTATTATTGGCTCATTAACATTCAACTCACAGCCAACAACACTATAACGCATGCCTGGATGAAGTTTCTCTAGTGCACCTATTTTTTCCGTAAAGTACCTCATAGCCTTATTGCATTTAGGATTACCAGACAGCACTTCAGCTGTATGACTGAGGACCATGTTAAACAGCAACATCACCAGTGAAACACAAAAATATGAAAGATATGACACTAAATATATTACCAAAAAAACACACTTGTTTACAGTATGAGCTGAAATGAAAAGACAGTTCATCAACTTATTGAACCTAAACTGGGACTCAAATTTTTCTCTGTTCTGCACCAGTCCACAAATCATCATGAAAACACTGTGAGTTTTGATTTGGGGGTTACAAATTTTTGCAAGTAAGCAAGTTCACAAATACAAAATCCATGAAAAAATGAGGTTTGACTCCATGCTGTGTTGTTACAGTCATGGTCCCACATTAATTCATGTGAAGAAACCAAGACTATTGTGCTAGAGAGGAAGGGCAGCATCCCCCACAAGACCACAAAGTGACTGCAGCATGTAAGTCACTCCAGGACACTCAGTAAGAAAGTTGACCAGCTCAGACCATTGTAAATTGCTGAGTCACAGACTGTAAGTAAATAAAATGCTGGGTGCTTTAAGCCATTAACAATTGCAATAAGTTGTTTAAAAATTGTTTCTAATAGATAACCTGTACAGCCTCTATTTTCCTCAAGTTTTTAATTTTAAGAAGATTTTTTAAATTGTATATTTCAAAGAAATCTGAAGTTTATTTGCAAACATCTCAAATAATCTTAAATAATTTACTTCTCTCATATGTTGCATATTAGAATGATTCCTTCTAGATTTTCAAAGAAATCAAATGACATCTTGCCATCCAGATTCATCTTAAGCAATGTGATTGCCCAGGTTTACTATAGTTGTCAAGGAGAGCAACATCCCCAAGGCAATTGCTTGTTCTTCTGATATCTCCCACTGGGAGCATTTCTGCAGTAAAGCTTGCATCCATCTTTCTTCCTTCCCTCTCCCCTCCCTCCTTTCCTCTTCCTCCTCCTCCTTCCCATCTCCTCTTCTTCCTTCTACTTCTCTCTCTGTCTTTCTTTCTATCTGCAACAGTAAGCCAAGCCTCTCTGACCTATAAGAGCGTTTCTTTTTTAACTTTCCTAACTCCCATCCAAGTTAGATTGTTAATTATAGACCTAACAATGTCTCATTTTACTATAGGACTTCCTGCAGTGCCTACACTAATGATTTTCATTTGTTATGGATGCGTGCGAATGCATACACAATAAAAGTTAAGAGGAAAAAAGATCTAGGACTTCCTTTTCAAAAATGGAATTTGGAATGTAGGTTGATAAGAGGCATTGTGATATAAAATGTGTACATTTATATCTGACCATAGTAGTGAACTATTATTTAAAATCTTGCTTGTAAACTGTTCATACTATTTTCTTTATTTTCACTTTTAAAAGTTCTTTTATATTAAGCCTGACAAACTACAAACCATACTAAAGATTGCTGTGCTTTTATGCTCATTTCTTGTAAAGAAAGGGCTATGAAGGGAATTAAGAAGGACATGATGTTTGGAACGCTCAAGAACAGACTTGTAGACTTTGGAATTTCAGGACTCTGTGAGAAAATGCCCATGGTATAGGAGGTTGGGGTTCTAGCCCATGTAGTTATGAATTCAGTTTTCTTTTAATACTCTGTGTGTTTAGACTATGATGTTTGGAAGTCAACTCATACAGAAAATGGACAAGAGTGAAAAATTACAGAAATAAAAAGAAATAAAGAAATAAAAATTATAGAAATAAAATAAAAATTATAGAATAAAAAGTTAAGAAGTCTCTTCCTGACAGGAGTTTCCTTTCTTGTAAAGCAAGACATGACATCGTAAACCATAACGAATTTCTTATAAATCTCTCCTCTGTAGTCACTATCTTATAGTTTTGAGAAGTACATAGGAGACTTAAAAAAAAAAATCTCCTCATAATTTCTTCACAGATTGGCTAAATGTATAAAACTTGGCTAAACCTATAATATTGAAAGTTGAACACTCATAGCAATAATTTAAAGACTTCATAAATTGAAAGTATTGAGTGTACGTGAGTCCTGTACTTTCAGAAAAGAACAATGATTGAGAAATCTCCCCATCATCATTTTGCCTTCCAAACTCCTCTCACCATTTTTTGCTTCAGGAAATGGTCAATGATAAATAATCCCTCCCCATGTGACTCAAATAGGACTCACTGTCCACTCTTTCTCATGACTCCCTAAATAGTCCAGATGACTCCTTGTTTATCTGCCTATTTTTAAAGAAAAAAATTTCTTACACTTTAAGATAAGACTTTATCACAATAGGAGTCAACTTGATTGTGATAAGGAAGAGAGATTGTGTTCAACTCCAATTCCAACAAGGATAAAAGGAGATTTGTAGCCAACAAGCGGGGTGAGAATATCAGTGGATGTAAAATTACTAAGAGGAAATACCAAGGGTAGAGGGACTCATGGGGAAAACTGGCCTAACAGTATTCTTACTAAAAACAAAACAATGTCTTATGCATCAAAGGTGGGATGAGAAACTTCATCAGATATCAAGGGTGCTCTGATATCCAGGTTGAGATATTCTGCTTTGCTGACTTAGCAGGATTCTTACTAAAACTGGACTCAACAATAACAAACACAGAGGCAAAGGTCAAGAGTCTACTTAAGAAGAGGGCTCAGAGGAGTGTAATTCAAATTTGGTCAAGAAGTATCTTTGACACCATACAAGACTCCAGACTGCTCTTCCTTTTCTTTGGGGCATATCTCACTAGTGAAATTTCTCTACGGTATCATAACCTGAATAAAACCATCTCCCTGACCTGTCCATTCACTTTGTCTTTAATGATAGCATTGGCATGTTTATCTGTTTGTATTGGAGCATGTTCTCCTTGAAGCAGAGGTTCTCAACTCCAGCTCAGGGATAGGCTTCAGGAGTCCATGGCTGCTGGAGTTGGAGACCTGAATGATGTGAAGATGCAAATTTGGGGCAGTAAAGTGTCATGCAGAGTGTTCATCAAATTTTCAGACAAATGTGTGTCTCCATAACAATTTCAGAAATACCAATAGATGTTTTTTTTAATGTTTTGGTTTGAGTGTGGGATGGAATTAGTTCTCTGTCATTTAACTCAGAATGGAAGAGATGGGTTCCCTTTCTCCTTCAGTTCAGTTCAGTTGCTCAGTTGTGTCCGACTCTTTGCGACCCCATGAATTGTAGCATGCCAGGCCTCCCTGTCCATCATCATCTCCCGGAGTTCACTCAAACTCACGTCCATCGAGTCGGTGATGCCATCCAGCTATCTCATCCTCTGTCGTCCCCTTTTCCTCCTGCCCCCAATCCCTCCCAGCATCAGAGTAGTTTCCAATGAGTCAACTCTTTGCATGAGGTGGCCAAAGTACTGGAGTTTCAGCTTTAGCGTCATTCCTTCCAAAGAAATCCCAGGGTTGATCTCCTTTAGAATGGACTGGTTGGATCTCCTTGCAGTCCAAGGGACTCTCAAGAGTCTTCTCCAACACCACAGTTCAAAAGCATCAATTCTTCGGTACTCAGTTTTCTTCAGTTCAACTCTCACATCCATACATGATACTAGAAAAACCATAGCCTTGACTAGACGGACCTTTGTTGGCAAAGTAATGTCTCTGCTTTTGAATATGCTATCTAGGTTGCTCATAACTTTTCTTCCAAGGAGTAAACATCTTTTAATCTCATGGCTGCAGTCACCATCTGCAGTGATTTTGGAGCCCCAAAAAATAAAGTCTGACACTGTTTCCACTGTTTCCCCATCTATTTCCCATGAAGTGATGGGGCCAGATGCCATGATCTTCGTTAGCAGGGCTCAAATTCACAGGCATCTCTTCTCTTTTATGGAGGAAAAAAATTGAAACATTGGGTAGGAAAATAAGTTAATTGCATAAATTCTAGGTGTCTCAGGCACAGAATTAATGCATATGCTTAGTCAGTTGTGTCCGGCTCTTTGTGACCCCATGGACTGTAGCCCATCAGGCTTCTCCTCCATGGGGATTCTCAGGCAAGAACACTGGAGTGGGTCACCATGCCTTCCTTCAGAGGAATTTTCCCAAACCAGGGATCAAAGCCAGGTCTCTCACAAAGTCAGGTGGATTATTTACCATCTGAGCCACCAGGGAAGCCCAGAATTAATAATTCTGTGCTAATATTAAGAGGCTAAATAACCCTCATAAAACAGTTTAGATGAAGTAAAGGTGAAAGTAGCTCTCTTCAGGATGCTAGACAATAGAATTTCATTCCATGTGTATGAATGAATGATGGTCATCATTATGAATGAATGGGTGGTTATCATCACCCATTTAAATTCTCATTGGCCCTGTTAATTCCTGTGAACTCTTTCAACACAATTTAATAGTTCATGCAAATTTATTTCACCCTTCCACATAAGGTTCTTCAACTCAATGTTTATGCAGTGGGGTCTCAGTATACAACCACAAATCTTAATCAACAAAAACTGTCAAGTATTTCGTTTTCTTTAAATCAGGATAAATCTAACTCAAACCCCCATCCCAGTGGACTGGGTGAGGATTCAGTCTTGTACATTTCCAGGGCCACGCTCACTCCCCAGGGATGGACAACAGTGAAGGGATTATGTCCATTCATTCAATACCTGCAATTAAGCCTGCTACCAAATATAATGTAATCCTCACTATCCAGCATTGCATGTTCATGAAATACTTTTTCTCCATGGTATTCATTTATTTTTATGATTTATTTCCCCACTCTTGAAATGTAAGCTCTTGAAACTAGAAGTGTTTCTTATTTTACTCTCCATTGTATCCACACTACTTAGTAGCAGGCTTAATAGCAGATATTGAATGAATGGGCATTACACCTGCATTGTTGTCAATCCTTGGAAAGTAGAGATAGCCCCGCAAATGTAAGAGTTTGAATTCTTACCCAGAATCTGACTACAGATTCAGTTGCAACAGAGTAATGAGTTCAGCTCAAGGAGCCCTGGAACTGAGATGGCCCTGAGTTCAGATCTGTCCAGAGTCATGCCAATGGGTTTGGGCCTTTGTACCTCCTGGTAATTGAAAGACAGACAGTGTCTTAGTTTGTTAGGACTGCTATGAGAAAATACCACAGACTGAATGGTTTAAATATCAGAAATTTATTTTCTCACAGTTCCTGAGGCTGGCAGTCCAAGGTCAAGGTGTTGGCAGGTTCTGTTCTTCTTGATGCCTTTCTCCTTGGTTTGCAGGTGGCCACCCTCTTACTGCCTCTTTCCGTGGTTGTACCTCTTATGTACATACATCTGTGTGTGTGTGTGTGTGTGTATTATAATCTCTTCTTCTTTGGCCCAGATTGGATTAGGGCCCACCCTAATAGCTTCATTTTAAAATGATTACCTATTTACAAACCTGACCCCAAAAAACAGTTACATTCTGAGGTACTAGGGAGCTTAGTGCTATGACATAAGAATTTGAATACAACACAATTCAATCCATAACACTCAACCATGTGTACTTCCCAAATTCACATCCTTTGCACATGAAAAATAAATGCGTTTTATGCCAACAGCCCAAAATCTTAACCCATTCCAGCAACACTAAGTCTGAAATCTCACCTAAATATCTAAACGGAGGATGGAAGAGATCCATGATTCCTCTTAAGGCAACATTCTCCAGCTGTGAACCTGTGAAACCAGACAAGATATCTGCTTCTAAAATACAATGATGGGGCAGGCATAGGAGAGACAGTCTCACTCCCAAAGGGAGAGACTGGAGAGAAGAAAAAGGGGCATGGGTCCCTCGTGTGTGGAATATGCCACCTCCAGAATGCAGGAAAACCTACCAACTATTTCCCTTCTTTCTCAGTGATGAGAAATGTGAGATGGATAATCCCTCTTGGGTTGGAGGGGATGTCTTTGCATGCTAGACTAATAGGCCTTTAAAGCTTCACTGATGTAGTAGCTCCCTGGATATTTGTAAGTCTGCCAATGACCCTTTGAAGGGTGTGTATCTTATAAAAGTCTCCAAAGTACTCGGTACTTATCACTGGTTAACATGATATCATAAAATAGGACTGGGCAGAGGAACAAGTTGAACTGTGGGGCAGTTGCAAGAGTGGCTTCAGCTAATTCCACAGGATAATCAGTGTTGTATGGGCTTTCAGAATTGACCTTGTATCTTCCCATGGTGTTGAGCAGTAATTAGAGGCTCCTGGTGAGGGTGGTAGAATCTTGGGTCACCCAGGTCACTTTCTGAAGATCAGTTCCTGGTGGGGGACCTGTGGATGAGTCCCTTGGTCCTAAAGGAACATCTCTGTGATGCAAATGTATCCACTACAACATGGATTCATGCTCTTACTCTTTATGGTCAATGTGAGATAACAAACCATCATTTTAGCGAGGCTAAATAATTTGTCTCAGGCTATGCAGCTAGTAAATGACAGCTGAATCTCTTGCATGGGCAGATAGTTTCTTTACCACTAGTGCCACCTAAGAAAACTCTCAAGGAGGGTTCAGGTATTTAATTGAAAAAAAAAAGAAGAGAGAATATTTTCTACCTATTCCCACCATAGTGTTTTCACTATGATGAATTTTTTTACATTATTTCTCCTCCCACCTCAAACCCAAGATCCTTTTTCAGATTGTGGCTTAGGGCTGAGCTAATGTGTTTCTGTTGTAGACACAGTTTTATTAAGCTGTATCTCAAGACAGAGAACACTGGAGATCAGAGGATTTTCCTTCAAGCCAAGAAATCGTCTGAATATCCAAGGCCCTTGCTCCACCCTCTGGAGCAGCAAACACTTTTAAGATAATATTTAAATGTTCTATGTCAGTAAACAGCACATTCAATATAGGTTATTTGTAGAGTTTAATTGAGGGACTTTTCAAAGATGAGGCAGTGTTAAGGAATGTGTTAGTTGCTTAGTTGTGTCTGACTCTTTGTGACCCCATTGACTGTAGCCTGCCAGGCTCTTCTGTCCATAGGATTTTCCAGGCAAGAGTATTGGAGTGGGTTGCCACTCCAACTGGAGTGGGTTGCCAGTTCTTGCCACTCCAATTGGAGTGAGTTTCCAGTTCCTTTTCCAGGGGATCTTTCCAACTCAGGGATCTTCCTAACCCAGGGATTGAACCCAGGTCTCCTGCATTGCAGGCAGACACTTTACCTTCTGAGCTACCGAGGAAGCCAAGAGTTAGGGAAATGTAAATAGTGCAGTGCCTGGGATTAGCACCAGTGGGGACCCTGACACTTGAAGGATGAGGTGAGGGACAGAGTGGCTTTATAAGGGGGCCACCTGATGCCCTCCCTCAACCAAGGACACCCACAGGGAGGGAGCTGGAGTGACACACACCTGGCTTCACTATCCGCTTCCAGTCTCCTGAGGCTGCCACCCCTTAACCAGCACCAGAGAGACCCTCAATGGGCATGGGAGCCCTCTGAACAGTTCATACAGGGTAGCATCCTGGAGCATGGAAAAGGGTAGCAACTGGGTTTGGAGGAGCAAACTTTTTAACTCTATGATAATGTGCCTCAAATGTCATCAGTTTGGGCATAATGGATCTTACAAGCCTAGTCCAAGTGGAGACACACCTAGAATTTTCTTACGGCCAGCATAGGTGTGTGTACACAGTGTGGTAGAGGAGGGAGTGTAGGAAGTATGAAGGAGATGAAGAAGAGAAAAAGGAGACATCCAAAACTCAAATACACTATACTAAGAAGAGAACTGAGATCGATGTATGCTTAATTCAAGAACAAATGTCGGATAGTGTTTTTTTAAGGGAGTTGTCCTTGACCAGAGATATTTGTGTCACTCTGTGATATTATATGATATAATATAAGTTCTTCTGGTTCTTGGGCTGCAACCCACAGAAACACTCTATCAGTGATGTTGAGTCTTAATGAGATTCTTCTGGAGTGATGCAGTGAACAGAGCAAAGGCTTAAGGTAGACACCTCTGGTAAAAATTTTAAGACAAAATTAAACAGATCACTTAACCCCTCAAATGAGCCTAATTCCTTCTCCAAATGAGTGTAATAACAGCAGTCACCATTTATACGGCAGCTAGGCACTTTGCTGGAGAAGTGGATGTTCATATGTTCGCCTTACACAGGAGAAAACACACTTGGAAAAGTGAATTAGTTCTCCCCTGGCTAGTAAAGGGTGCAGCCAGGATTTGAATCCAGTCTGTTTGACATCAAAAGCTTAGATTTTTTTTTTTGATTGGAAGCTTATTACTTTACAATGTTATGGTGCTTTTGGCCATACATTCACATGAATCACCCATGGATGTACATGTGTTCCCCATATTGAACCCCTCTCCCACTGCCCTCCCCATCCCATCCCTCAGGCTCATCCCAGTGCACCAGCCCTGAGCACCCTGTCTCATGCATCAAATGGGACCTCATTAAACTTAAGAACTTTTGCACAATGAAGGAAACTATAAGCAAGGTGAAAAGACAGCCTTCAGAATGGGAGAAAATAATAGCAAATGAAGCAACTGACAAAGAACAGCAATCCCACTGTTGGGCATACACACCCAGGAAACCAGAATTGAAAGAGACACATGTACCCCAATGTTCATCGCAGCACTGTTTATAATAGCCAGGACATGGAAACAACCTAGATGGCCATCAGCAGATGAATGGATAAGAAAGCTGTGGTACATATTCACAATGGAGTATTACTCAGCCGTAAAAAAGAATTCATTTGAATCAGTTCTGATGAGATGGGTGAAACTGGAGCCGATTATACAGATTGAAGTAAGCCAGAAAGAAAAACACCAATACAGTATACTAACACATATATATGGAATTTAGGAAGATGGCAATAACGACCCTGTATGCAAGACAGGGAAAGAGACACAGATGTGTATAACGGACTTTTGGACTCAGAGGGAGAGGGAGAGGGTGGGATGATTTGGGAGAATGGCATTCTAACATGTATACTATCATGTAAGAATTGAATCGCCAGTCTATGTCTGACGCAGGATGCAGCATGCTTGGGGCTGGTGCATGGGGATGACCCAGAGAGATGTTATGGGGAGGGAGGTAGGAGGGGGGTTCATGTTTGGGAACGCATGTAAGAATTAAAAATATTAAAAATTTAAAAAATTAAAAAAATAAAAAATTTTTTAAAAAAAAGAATTCATCTCAAAAATATACAAGCAACTCCTGCAGCTCAATTCCAGAAAAATAAGTGACTCAATCAAAAAATGGGCCAAAGAACTAAACAGACATTTCTCCAAAGAAGACATACAGATGGCTAACAAACACATGAAAAGATGCTCAACATCACTCATTATCAGAGAAATGCAAATCAAAAACTACAACCAGGCACCATCTCACACCAGTCAGAATAGCTGCTATCAAAAAGTTTACAAACAATAAATGCTGGAGAGGGTGTGGAGAAAAGAGAACCCTCTTACACTGTTGGTGGGAATGTAAACTAGTACAGCCACTATGGAGAACAGTGTGGAGATTCCATAAAAAACTGGAAAACCCTAGATCTTAATCACTACGCTGAACTCTGGTTCAAATGGCTTTGGGGAAGATTAAGTGAACTAAATTTTTTCAAGTGTTTGGCTCAAACCTGACATGTGACTGATGTTCAATACATTTGCAAAAAGAAATTTAATGAATGAATGGAACTCATACTGAAAGCTCATTCAGTATTGTTATAGTTTATTCAATAGGAAAGGCCCAATGCATGATGAAGAAAATGGGTAAAGAAAGTAATGTTTATTTGGCACTGATTGTACCACATGCATTAGATATGTGCAGTTTATTAAAAGGTTGGTGTGACCCAAGTGTCAAATAATTCTGTATTGATTTCTGGCAAGAAAATGAGTATGTCCAAGTAAAAATGGACTTTTAGTAACCATAATGTCTATGGTAGGCTGCAAGTAATGCCCCCTCAAAGATGCAGTCATTTCCCAATCCCCAACCTATGAATATCACCTTATTTTGCAAACAGTATAACGAAGTTAAGGATCCAGAGAGAAATTGTTTATCCTGGATTATCTAAGTGGGCCTAAAATGCTATCACATTGTAGCCTTATGAAGAAAGAGACTGGGGGTTTTGAGATAGACACACAGAGGCAGTGTGAAGAGAGGGTGATGATACCACAAGTTAAGGAACACTTGACTCTAAGAGCACCAGAAGCAAGAAGACATAGGGAATGAGCTCCACACTAGAGCCTCAGGAGGGAGTATGGCCCTGCCACCACTTTCATTTTGAGATTCTGGCTTCCAGAAAATGTAAGAGAACAGATTTCTGCTGGTTTAAGCCACCAAATGTGTGGTAATTGGTGATCACAGCAGTAGGAAACTAATACACTGTCTTTACAAGTGATTAGACTGTGCTAGCTTTCAAAGGTAATATTTGGCAAAATAAATTATTGTCACAATAATAAAGACTGAATTCTTCAGAAAGTATATTATTAATTGCTACAAAACATAGACAACCCAAATATTTTGTTGAACAACTGCTTTTCATTTCCCCAAAGCTTTGAGGTTAAATGAGAGGAAGATGGTGCTACCCATGAATTACATAAGTGTGTGGTGTGGGGAAGGGTTAGATGATAGGAAAGAAGGAATTTGAGTCTTAAAGTAGGCAGGGCCAATGGGGAGCTAAATGGAGGGGACTAAGCATTAAATCTTTCCGTAAACCATGGACAAGAGCTCAATGCTGTGGTTATCTGTGGAAAGTGACAAAAAGATATTCACCCATAAAACCAGAAATTTCCTGGTTGATATCTGAAACTAACACCCAGACATGGTAGGCAAGGAGAGACCAAAGAAAGAAAGAGGCAGACCACTTCAGATTGGTAGGTGACAGTGTTAATAAGCAAGGAAACTTACTTATGAAGCTTGTCCTGGACAGCCACGTCTGCACCTGTCCACCAGAGTCTTAAACATTTGTATAGAGGTCTTAACTGGGTTCAGTAGTATATTCAGTCCAGATGGTCCCAACAACTCCTTGCTCTCTCAAGGTTGCATCTGTGAAAATGCAGATGGTGAAAAAAAAGCATTTCAAAGATGGGGAGGGGGAGGAGTCTCTGCTTGCCTGGGTCCAGTTCATGGGTCAACCAGCAGCCACATCCTCTCAACAACTTCCTCCAACAGAAGACCACCCAAATTCATGCAAAGAGATAAGAAGAATCTCAAGCTTTTCAGTGATGGGGGATGGGAGCTTGGGGAGATACTCTGTCAGTGACTCTGATGACACACTTTTAATTCTGATCTGAACAGAGAGATACCATTTGGAAGAAGTTGACCAGGGGTACAGTTTCATGGGTCAAATCAAAGAAACCATGTATACCAGTGCTTAACATTGAGCTTGCTGAGTATTTTCTCTCATGAGCCTCTTTATCCCATATCAATGTGAGGAGACTGCTCTACATTCCACTGATTAGACATAAAGTGAAGTGAAAGTCACTCAGTTTTGTCCAGCTGTTCATGACCTCATGGACGGTAGCCCACCAGGCTCCTCTGTCCATGGAATTCTCAAGGCTAGAACAGTGGAGTGGGTTGCCATGCCCTTCTCCAGATCTTCCTGACCCAGGAATCAAACCCAGGTCTCCTGCATTGCACACGGATTCTTTACCATCTGAGCCACCAGGGAAGCCCTGGTTAGAAATACCAGTGTCTAAAACAAGGCTTGGAACCTGGAAGCATTCATTAGTTATGTGTTGATGGAATGAACTTCCAATGGAATCCATCTGGGGAGTTTGTGTTACTGGGATGGGGAAGGAGGTTCTAAAAAGAACCTCGAATGAGGGACCATTATCTAGAATCCGGCCTTTATTTTCTTAAGAATACCTTCTGAATATTCAATGGAAGGCAGTCAAAGTGCTGTCCAATTTCATATAATGGATCCTCATTTTGAGGGTTTTGTCAAACTAGGACTCTTATCAGGGCTATATTTATAAGGTAAAAAAAGTGTTTAAGATTTCCCATTCCTACCAGTTCAGTCTACTGTTAAAAAAACAGAATTTCTAGAACTAGGGATAAGCATCAGAATGCTGAACCAGAAGCCAAAGTCCTTGAGTCCCAATCCTTCACTCCACTACAGCCACGTTGGCATTGGTGGAGCTCCCGGAAAATTACTATCATTTTACTAATAATTATGTTAAAACAACAGGGCATGATGTTTAATAAAACTAATTTTTTTCCATAAGAAGTTTAAAATAAATTAGGTATTTCAAGAGACTTATAGAAATATTGTACGCTTAATTCATATCACAGCAATGCTCTGTGTTAGTCATTTGATTTCTTTGGATCTCAGTTCTTTCATCTATAAAATGAGGAGGTTGAAAAATAATTGTAGCCATGTTAATAGTTGCCAATGTCTAGAATCTATGACTCAATCACTAAAAGCTGGAAATATTCTGCTTTTATGATGATAAATCACTTCCCTACTGCTGTGAATATACTTAGAAGGAAATCAGAGAAAACTATAGTTTCTTACAAATTTTTGGCATTGTATCCATGCACCACTCTGTTCTAGTTGTAATAAAGGTTTTTCATGGCAACACATAAGGTCTTCCCTGGTAGCTCAGCTGGTAAAGAATCTACCTGCAATGCAGGAGACTCCGGTTCAATTCCTGGCTTGGGAAGATCTACTGAAGAAAGGATAAGCTACCCACTCTAGTATTCTTGGGCTTTCTAGGTGGCTCAGCTGGTAAAGAATCTTCCTGCAATGCAGGAGACTTGGGTTTGATCCCTGGGTTGGGAAGATCCCCTGGAGAAGGAAAAAGCTACCCACTTCAGTATTCTGGCCTGGAGAGTTCCATGGACTGTTGCAAAGAGACATTGATGATGGTCATAATTATAGTGCATTGTATTTTTTAAATATTGCATCCAAGTTCCAAGTATCTTCAAGCTCTGTGTATAGGAAATCTTATTTTTCCAACAATTACCAGGAAAGTAATGGGTATTATTCTTCTAGTCTACAAAAATGGAGGAATCAAGTTTCAAACAGAACTGTGAATTTAAGTTTTCTCCATGGTGTTGAAGTTAACTGAGCTCTCATCTGTCACAAAGGCATCAGTACTAAAGGCCCTCCTGGTGCTTTCACCAAACGTTCAGCTCTAAGACCCCATAACCAGAACCACTTTCCTCCAACCTTCAACATAGTAGTCATCAGCTTGGTCCTTAAAATGTGATAAGACTGACTTCTGATAATTCTTTCACTGAGGTCACCAGGGGCTCTAAATTTCCAATCCAGATAAAAATTTTTAGTTCTCATTCTTTTAGGCATATTTTGGACATTTATATATTTATCTATTTTTACCATTCTTTGGCTTTTGAGGTAGAACTTTCTTAATTCTCTTCTTTACTTTATTGCCTATTCCTCATCCTCATGGCTCAGAGGTTAAAGCATCTGCCTGCAATGTGGGAGACCTGGGTTTGATCCCTGTGTTGGGAAGATCCCCTGGAGAAGGAAGTGGCAACCCGCTCCAGTATTCTTGCCTAGAGAATCCCATGGACAGAGGAGCCTGGTAGGCTATAGTCCACGGGGTTGCAAAGAGTGACCTCACACTACTGAGCGACTTCACTTTCATTTTCATCCTCTAACAATCCCTCAACTGTTAATCTTCTCCAGATTTCTTACCAACCCTCTTATCTGAGCCCTCTACAATCACTCACTTCTGTGACTTTAAAAATCACCTTTTTCCTAAAAATTCTGGTCTGTCATATGAACCCCAAACTTAATACCAGTTATCCCCATCTGTACTCCTTGCATGCATTTCAGATTTAGCACTTGATGTACACTGTAAGTTCCAAGATGAAACTCAAGTTTCTCCTGCAAGCCTGCTCCAGCTCCAGCAAAATACACTTCTATATGAGTAACCACCTCTATCCTATCTTCCAGACATCTTCACCAGGAAAACTCAACTCCTCATGGCGCATCCCATGGATACTCAAATTTTTCAGATTCTACCTCAAAAATTCTTCTCAAATTACTTTTATTGTAGCCATTCTCACTTCCTCTGCTCTGACTCAGATTATCATCTGTTTTTATGTTTTGATAATCCCTGTCTTCTCCCCATTCTCTCGCTATACTCTTGACAGTTCTCCACACTGCTGACAGTCACCGTCCTACAAAATGAAGCCAATGGCATTAGTCTGTTACTCAAAAACATCATAGAACCTTCAATAATTTGGAATAAAACTCTTCTGCTCTTGACGTGAGCGGGTTGGCAATCCGGCCCCACCTCTTTCTAGCATCTTCTTTTGCTGCTCTGTCATACAGAACTACTAAGATTGAACTTCTTTAACTTTCCACTCATATACAAACTTTTTCAGGGTTCTACTTTTTTGAACAAAGTCTTTGTTCATGATGCATCTAACTTCTCAATAGAGCATTTTCTTATTATTTGGGAAATGATCAGTTGCTCCTCTAAGTTTTTGGAGATTTTTTTAGCTCTTAAATATATGTAAGTGCTAACTCACCAAATTTTACTATAATTTCTTCATTTATGTCAACTCCCATGACTAAATACTGTTAATTTATCAATGTCTATGTACAAGATTCTTGACAGATCTAAACAGTGAAACCTGATATGCAGTATCTTTTAGAAATTACATGCTAATTACATTTTATGATGTTTTAAAAATACTATGGTTTCAAATGGGACCTGATTGAACTTAAAAGCTTTTACACAGCAAAGGAAATCATAAATAAAATGAAAAGGCAGCTCACAGAATGGGAGAAAAATATTTGCATACAATATAACCCATATGGGTTAATTTTCAAAAGATACAAACAGCTCATATAATTCAATATAAAAAAAGTGAAAAAAATGGGCAGAAGACCTAAATAGACATTTTTCCAAAGAGGACCTACAGATGGCCACTAAGCACATGAAAAGATGACCAACATCATTAAATATTAGAGAAATGAAAATAAAAATCACAATGAGGTCTTACCTCACCAGTGAGAATGGCTATCATCAAAACATCTACAAATAATACATGCTAGAGGAGATGTGGAGAGAAAGGAAACTTCCTATTTTATTGGTGACAGTGGAAATTGGTGCAGCCACTGTGGAAAACAATATGGAGGTCCCTTTAAAAACTAAAAATAGAGCTACCATATGATGCAGCAATCATACTCAGGGGTACATATTGGATTAAACTATAATCTGAAAAGATTCATGCACCTCAATGTTCATAGCAACACTATTTACAATAGCCAAGATATTGAAGGAAACTCAGTGTCCATTGACAGATGAATGGATAAAGAAGATGTGGTGTGTATATATATATATGGAATATTATATTGGAATAGTCAGTCAGTTCAGTTGCTCAGTCATGTCCAACTCTTTGTGACCCCATGGACAGCAGCATGCCAGGCCTCCCCGTACATCAACAACTCCCAGAGTCCACCCAAACTCATGTCCATTGAGTCAGTGATGCCATCCAACCATCTCATCCTTTGTCGTCCCCTTTTCCTCCTGCCCTCAATCTTTCCCAGCATCAAGGTCTTTTCCAATGAGTCAGCTCTTCACATCAGGTGGCCAAATTATTGGAGTTTCAGCTTCAACATCAGTCCTTCCAATGAACACCAAGGACTTATCTCCTTTAGGATGGATTGGTTGGCTCTCCTTGCAGTCCAAGGGACTCTCAAGAGTCTTCTCCAACACCACAGTTCAAAAGCATCAATTCTTCAACACTCAGCTTTCTTTATAGTCCAGCTCTCACATCCATACATGACTATTGGAAAAACCATAGCCTTGACTAGACCGACCATTGTTGGCAAAGTAATGTCTCTGCTTTTGAATATGCTGTCTAGGTTGGTCATAACTTTCCTTCCAAGGGTAAACATCTTTTAATTTCATGGCTGCAGTCACCATCTGCAGTGACTTTGGAGCCCCCCAAAATAAAGTCAGCCACGGTTTTCCCATCTATTTGCCATGAAGTGATGAGACCAGATGCCATGATCTTAGTTTTCTGAATATTACTCAGCCATAAGAAGAATGCAATAATGCCATTTACAGCATCATGGATGGACCTAGGGAATATTATATTTAGAGAAGTAAGTCAGACGAAAACAAATATCATATGACAGTTATATGAAATTTAAACCATCTTATTTACAAAACAGAAACACTCACAGACAAAGAAAGTAAACATAAGATTTCTCTGGTAGCTCAGTGGTTAAGAATATACCTGCCAATGCGGGAGACACAGATTCAATACCTGGTCTGAGAAGATTCCACATGCTACAGGGCAAGTAAGTTGTGCACTACAACTACTGAGCCCACATGACCCACTACTAAAGCCCATGCACCCTAGAGTCTGTGTTCTGCAACAAAAGAAGCCCCTGCAATGAGAAGTCCATGCACCAAAACTGGAGAGTCACCCTTGCTTGCCACAACTAGAGAAAGACTACATGCAGCGACAAAGACCCAGCATAGCCAAAAATAAATAAATAACTTTTTAAAAGAAAACAAATTTAAGATTACCAAATCCGACTCTGGGTAACCCCATAGACGGCAGCCCACCAGGCTCCCCTGCCTCTGGGATTCTCCAGGCAAGAACACTGGAGTGGGTTGCCATTTCCTTCTCCAATGCATGAAAGGGAAAAGTGAAAGTGGAGTCGCTCAGTCGTGTGGGACTCTTAGCAACCCCATGGACTGCAGCCTACCAGGCTCCTCCGTCCTTGGGATTTTCCAAGTAAGAGTACTGGAGTGGGGTGCCATTGCCTTCTCCGTTACTACACACTACTATATATAAAATAACAAAGTCCTACTGTGTAGTCCAGGGAATTATAGTATCTTTTAATAACCTATAATGGCAAAGAATCTGAAAAATAATATAAAACTGAATCGCTCTGCTGTATACCAGAGGCTAACTCAACATTGTAATTCAGCTGTGTGTGTGTGTGTTCATCCAGCTATATATCAACTTAAAAAATACTATGTTTTCAAATAGTGTAATTAATTTATTAGACATTTATAGCTTATAAACCTCAGACAAAAGTATTTAATGGTTAATCAGAAATTACATTTAACATTACTAATGTACTCTTAAAGAATAAACTCCATTATCTTCTTTTTTCCTGAAATATTTACTTTTTGAAACCTATAATTGCTACAAAATACTACTTGAAGTGTGACTTAATAATAACATTTTAACCATAGAACATCTTATTCCCTGGTTTTAATAGATTTCTTCGAGAGTTATAAATTACTTTGAATGCTAACTGCAGTTATTCATAAGAAAATAATAAAACTAAAAGTGCTGAAGCATAATGCAATGTGTCTTTACTTTAAAACATGACAGAAACTCCATCATTTAAGGTTTGCTTTGTTTCTCCAAGTTCAAAAACAAATGCTCTATTTAATTCGTAGTCTTCATTTTTTTAAAAGAAGTCCATTTCCTATTTCCCCAAAATTTTTCTTTGCTTTTTCTGTTTTGAATGACATTGTTGATGATAAAATTGCTGGTTTACCCTTAAGTTACCTATATCTGAAAAGGAAGAAAAAATTTTCCCCTTACCCCCATCAACATCTTAGATTGGAGAATGTATTTTGATATTGCCAAGACAAACATCCAAACTCACCCACAGATGATTGATGATAGATTGACTCTTAATTTTACAAAATATCTCAATATTGTAATAGAACCCTACATGCTGTTAGACTTTTAAAAATTAGGAGGAAATGTTTAATGGAATAAGAATCAATATTTTAAATATATTCATTCTTTTATAAGCATTTTAGCAAAATCAACGTAGCAGTGAATAATATTACTTTGTAGTTTTTGTATAATTGAATATTCATGTGGAGAGTAATTAATCTGGATTCATATTTCACATCTTACATTACAATGAATAACAACTGAATCAAAAACATAATTAATTTTGTAAACTATAGAGGGAAATATAATAGCATACTTAAATGATAAGAGAAAAAAGAAAAACTCAGTCTGTTCCAGACATGAAGATTATTAGAGGTAAAATTTATATGACTGTACATATAAACTTTTTGTAAGGCAAAATGCCATAAAATAAAATAACAAAATGAAGAAATCATAACAGGTAAACATAGTTGGCAAACTTTCACCATTCAAAGTATAGAGAAAACTGAGATTAATATGTGTGGTAAAAAAAATCTATTTAATAAATAATCAAAAATAGTACATTAATGAGAAATACAGAACTGTAGCTTATAAATTACCTATGACAGCATGAATAGAGCCAACCCTTTAGAAGAGATATAGCATTAAAACAGACTCTCAGAATCCACTTATGACCTTTGTCTGAATATATACCTAAAGAGATAAGCGGAGAACAGAAAACCAATGGCATCTGTTTATTCTGAATGAAAAACGGAAACATTCTAATAGTAGAATGGTCAAGTAATGCATAAGAATGTGTGTGTGTGTGTGTGTGTGTGTGGCATGCACATATGTAGGTACGTAGATATAGGTGTCACACACATATGTGTATATAGACATACATATATATTTGAAAAAAATTATTTCAAAGAATGTCTATACACAGAAATAAGCTTCCCTGGTGGCTCAATGATAAAAAGAAAAATCCGTCTGCCAAGTAGGAGATGTGGGTTCAATCCCTGGGTCAGGAAGATCCCCTGGAGAAGGAATGACAACCCACTTTAGTATTCTTGCTTGCAAAATCCCCTGGACAGAAGAACCTGGCAAGCTACAGTCCATGGGGTCTCAAAAGAGTTAGACACGACTTAGCAAAGCGACAAAATGACATACAGACAGTAAAATGCACACATACGGTAAAGCCAATATCAAGTATTTGACGTGAAGCAGTTTTCCAGATGCAAATGTCCATATATCCACACTCAGGTCAAGATATTGAATATTTTCCGCACTGTAGAGCATGCATGCCTTGTAACCCTTCCCAAACAATACTCCACCCAAAGAAGTATCCACTATTTTGACTTCTGGCGCCATCTGTTGGTTTTACTTGTGCATGAGTTATTTAAATGCAATCATGTAGTCATTAGTCCTTTGCATTTGTTTTCTTTCAAATCAGCATGTCTATAAGAGTCATTCATATTATTGAATGCATGAGTAGTTCATTCTTTTTCGTGGCTGTTTAATATTTCATGACTGTGTATGAATATACCACATTTTAATAATCCGTTTTACTATTAGTGAACATCTTTGGGTTAGTTCCAGGTTTTGGTAATTAAGAGTAAATCTGCTTTTTAAATGGCTTTTGGTGAACATAAAGACATATCTCTTGGATATTCACTTAGGATATGCTTAGGAAAAGAATGGCTTAAATGAGAGCTAGGTGTATGTTTTGATTTAGTAGTAACTGGTACATTGTTTTAGGGGAAAGAATTAGCAATATTGCTAATAAATGAATTTCTAATGGGACCCATTGCTAACCGGCATTACTCTATTTATTTACGGGTTTCTTTTTAATAGTTTACTTATATTGCTGAATCAAAAAGGCTTTGAGCTTGCAATTCCTAATGGAAAAATAATTTAGCACACTGATTCACCTGAAATTATAAGCATCACATTTTCAGTGGTAATGGCTTATAAGTACTTCAGTTTGAGAAAAGTGAATTTTTCCAAATGTGGTCAGTCCATCTTCTCAGGAGCCAGGTTACCTCAAAGACAAGAGCAATGGTTATTTTCACATTCCCAGCGATGTGCACAGCGTGGATGCAGTCCTATGCTCTAGAGCCAAGCCTTCCTGCGGCAGCGATGCCCTGGTCCTCACTCTGTACTGTGGCACAGCCTGATGAGGCAGCCTAATTGGCCTTGCTCAGTCTGTACTGCCACAGGGCTCAGTGCTTAGGCCAAGGCAATCATCTGTGTGCACATTATACTGCAAGGATCTTTCCTTTTCTTGTATTTCACTTAATAAAATTAGTCACTACATATGGTGGATTATCAGCAACAGCAGCTCTGCTTCCTTGGATTTACATGAATTTATTCTCAGTGGAGAGATCAAGAAGCAATTTATTCAGTTCTTGGCCTTGTTAGGAGCTGTCATCATCCAACCCTGCAACTCTGTCTGAATAGCACGTTTGTGATTATTTATTATGTGGAATGATGATTCCCACTTTATCAGGCAATCATTCCCAGATCCTAAAATTTTCTAAGCTATTTTTATCAGAGGAAGAGGCAGCAAGAGCATAAGAGGGAAACATTTTAAAGAGTGGGCTAAAATGTCAAAAATTTGATCCCAAAGTACTTCTGGAAGTCTCTATTTTTGCCAAAGCAACTATCAAGATATTTCTCTGAGTGATGGCAGCTGTTTTCAAATACACCGTGTCTATACCCCGTGCATAAATATTTAATAAATGGGAAATTCAGCTTTTCAAGAATGGCAGATGTAAATATTGTATAGCTAAAGAAGGAGCAGCCTCCCTGAATGCCTACAGCAAGTGAGAACTAGATAGACGGGAAGGAAAAGGTGATAGAGCATCCCTCTCCTCTCCTCTTGCATGCCTAAAGATATTTCTGTAGTGAAAAGAGCTGAATCCAGGACCACCAAGGACTAGATTACAAAGGTGCCTCTCCTTTCACAACTTCAGAATATACAGAAAGGCAGGCATGTAATTTAAATTTTGGTGCCTTAGTCTTCTCATGTATGTGTATAGAAATAATACCAACCCTATAGAGCTGATGGAGCTTAGGTGGGCTCAGGCCCTTCAGGGGCAGAGCACAGGCCCTGGTGCTTAGTATATTCATAGTCTAATATTCAGTAATGTTAGCTATCACTATTCTTATGACTATAACTGTCCTTGCCTTTCCTTCCCATCTCCCTCCTCCCATTCCTGTTCCTCCTCTTCCAGTCTCCAGTTCCTACATAAAAGAACCATGTATTGTACATACTCATTAGAGAGGTCTGGATGACTAGAAAGAACCCAGATATATAAACTCTAGCTTTGGGGGGTATATAATGAATCCAAATTCTTTGTATCCCTTCAAACCAGTTTCAGACTTTTGCAGTTCAGAAAACTGTTACTTTCCTTCCTGTGTTTTAGCTCTACAGCATTATTTATGGTTTTACAGATTATCTTTCTAGTGAAAAGGGACTGAAAATCTGTGTACATTGATTTCTAGTGGTGGGTGGCAACAACAGAGCTTTCATGTTGAAAATGACATCTTATTTTTCAAAAGTAATTTGGGCTAAGAGGAAAAGTGCTAAAATGTTGTAGGATGGCACTGGCATTTTCATTCCTTTTCCCTTCCCCTTAGAGTGTGTTAACCAGTTTAAATGATTATTGTGTGCTTAGCCCTGGCTAATGAGAGGAATGTTCAATTTTACGGTCTTGGCCACAATTCTATGGAAGGCCACATATGTCCCCACCTGACTGTGAAGTCAGCAGACTGGCACATGATAGGTATGATCTCACCTTGATGCACACCATCTCTCAGGCTTCTTCTTCAATCTTCATTACTGTAAAGTATATTTGTTTAAGAGTACAGAGTCTGAATCCACACAAGATCTAGCTTCAAATCATGGTTCCCGCTTCCCAGCGGTGTGATTGGAGGCAAGTTATTTAACCTCTTTGTGTATCACTTTGCTCATATGTAAAGTGAAGACAGTCATTGTAAAACTTTCTGAGGTTACTGTGAGGATTAAATAGTCAATGTATATTGACTATACTAATATATACTGAGTGCTATGAAAGTGTTTGCTATTATTATTTTTTATGACATTGTCTTTGAGTTTCTCCAAGTGATTTCTAAAAATCTCCCTTTTTAAATTGTCAAAAAAAATAGTATGTGGACACTGTAAGCAATTTGAACAATAAAGAAATATGTACAATTTAAAGCAAAGGCAGCTACTGGTAATAGTTTCTCAGATATTCTTCTGGAGTGTTTCTATGCTACCTTTTTCTTCCTTTCCTCCTTCTTTCTTTCCTCCCTCCCTACATCTTTCCCTTCCTCGCTTCTTCTTTTTTTTCTCTCTCCTTCTCTGTATACTGTACAGTAATAGAGATAAAAGAAGACTGAAAGGTGGTGATTTTCATCCTTATGCACATGAAGAATTTAAAATGGAAGGAAAATTTATTGGCTGTTTTTGTCCACAGAAACTGCATTTGTAATACATGAGCTCTAATTAAAGCATAAACAAATGAATTTTATGTCTGAAAGAACTTGTCAGTGGAAGAAACTCTGGAATGGCAAACCAAGAAGGTGACTTTGAAAACATAGCATTTTTATTATTAAAAAAAAAATCTCTGTAGAGTAATTGCGGTAATTAAACTGCCCATCCTCACCATTATCATTGTCTTTTGGGGGAAGCAATGTGCCTTATCTTCAAATTTCATTTCCTTAGTTTTATTTACAAATTGTTCCCCTCCAATGATCAAGTATATTCAAATGCCTTAAGGGATAACATCTTGAACACTACCCACCTTACTTTATTATAGAAACAATTTCATTTGATTGGTCCCATTACTCTTGCAAGGATGAAATTAAGATGATTAAATAAAACATGTAAAACAAAATCATTAGGGTATCTATGTGAAGTACACACAGGAAAAGTAATAAAGGGATATTTGAAGTTCAATTTTTTAGGACGCAATTTTCCAGTACATAAGGAAATGGCTACAATAGTCATGTTTTCAAAAAACATGTCATAATGAAATTTATTTAGTAAAAGAGCTAATGGAGTGGTCATTGTATGCTTTATTGAATATACTTTTCATTAATGTGAGCCACAAAATGAATAGTATCTGACTTTATTGAGATTTGAGTAGTGAATGAACTAACAATGTTAAATAAAAACACAGACTATTGCATTGACAATCAGTTCAGTCACTCAGTTGAGTCCGGCTCTGCAGTCTCATGAACTGCAGCATGCCAGGCCTTCCTGTCCATCACCAACTCCCAAAGTTTATCCAAATTCACGTCCATTGAGTTGGTGATGCCATCCAACCATCTCATCCTCTGTCGTCCCCTTCTCCTCCTGCCCTCAATCTTTCCCAGCATCAGGGTCTTTTCAAATGAGTGAGCTGTTTGCATCAGGTAGCCAAAGTACTGGAGTTTCAGCTTCAGCATCAGTCCTCCCAATGAACACCAAGGACTGATCTCCTTTAGGATAGACTTGTTGGATCTCCTTGCAGTCCAAGGGACTCTCAAGAGTCTTCTCCAACACCACACTTCAAAAGCATCAATTCTTCGGTGCTCAGCCTTCTTCACAGTCCAATTCTGACATCCATACATGACTACGAAAAAACCATAGCCTTGAATAGACAGACCTTTGTTGGCAAAGTAATGTCTCTGCTTTTGAATATGCTATCTAGGTTGGTCATAACTTTCCTTCCAAAGAGTAAGCATCTTTTAATTTCATGGCTGCAGTCACCATCTGCAGTGATTTTGGAGCCCCAAAAAATAAAGTCTGTCACTGTTTCCACAATTATTTGCCATGAAGTGATGGGACCGGATGCCATGATCTTCGTTTTCTGAGTGTTGAGCTTTAAGCCAACTTTTTCACTCTCCTCTTTCACCTTCATCAAAAGGCTCTTTAGTTCTTCTCTTTCTGCTGTAAGGGTGGTGTCATCTGCATTTCTGAGGTTCTTGATATTTCTCCCAGCAATCTTGATTCCAGCTTGTGCTTCTTCCAGCCCAGCATTTCTCATGATGTCCTCTGCATAGAAGTTAAATAAGCAGGGAGACAATATACAGCCTTCACATACTCCTTTCCCTATTTGGAACAAGTCTGTTGCTCCACATCCAGTTCTAACTGTTAGGGGGCATCTTTTTTTAGAAAGAGGAATGCTTTGAAACTCTAAAGTTTTGCTAACATGATAGATCATTTCCTCTTCTGATTTTCTCTAGAGCCCATGATCAAGATGGTTGAGTCATGCCATTTCTGCACCAGAGAAGGTACTATCAAAAAATCTCTCTGCCTTTAGTGAGAAAATAAAACTGAGCAAGGTTTTCTCTATAACCCTGACATCCCTGACCTCCACCCTATTATATACTAACTGGTTCTGTAGCATCATACCTGACAGTTTTCTCTTGCTAGAACAAATAAATGATGGATTATCCATATCCATAGTGATGGATGCTGTTCCTACGCCCACAAATTGGCTGTAATTTTTGCGCGATACTTTACCCAATACCTATACTGCCAACTTCTCTTTCTTCCCTTTAAAAAAGCATATTGAAATGCAATAATCTGGGAAAGACATTATTTTATGGATAACCTTGAATCCTTCTCAATGCATACAAGGATAAGTCATAAACAAAATCTTTTATTTTAAATATTTTGTGTGGGAAATCTTATATGTAATCATTTTAAAGAACTAATCTGTCATGACATTAAGAGAGAACTCACACTAGACCACATCTTAACAAGTCGCCATTTGCTTAGTGATCAACTGGAACTATAATCCATTGCCTGCAAGAGAATAATGTTCTTTCTCTCTCTACTTTGCTTGAATTAAAAAAAGGATGCCTTGAGAGAAAAATGAAGGCACTTTCTCGCTCTGTATTTCAAAGATAATGTGTTTAAATACCTGATCTTGGAGGTCAGAATACCTGAGTTCCAGTCCTAGCTCTTCTGCTTGTTAGATTTGTAATTCTGAACAAGTTACATAACCCCTCTGAGCTTCAGTTTCTTCATCTATAAAATAAGGCCAATTAAATAGAGTTCAAACCATTAACTGTTATTAGTAGAAAAGGAGTAGTTATTCATCATTGTCTGGCATGTTTTCAGAAGAAACCTGATTACATAAAAGCTCCTTCCTTTTTCTAACAAATGTATCAACCCTTCTGAATAAATATTTGTACAAAACTATTTGCTTAAAAAGTTACCATAAAAGCTATATTCATTCTTTTTAAGCACAAGCATTATCTAAACAAATTATTTCGATTCAAGGAAACTAACATTAATTTGTTACCAACCAATGAGTAAGTCAATCCTGGAGTCTTTGATATCTGAACTAAGTCTTGAACCTGGAGTAAGAAGAATAGACATACCAAGAAGAGATTACGAGCATGATCCAAGACTAAGAGGCATGGCAGAAGCTCTTAAACCCAAAGGTACACCAGAATCACCTGAATGGCTTCTTAAAACAGAACTTTCTGGGCCTCTTCTCCAGAGCTTCTGATTTAATAGGATTCAGATAGAGTCCAAGATTTTACTATTTTAACACTTTGTAGTTGATTTTGATACTGCTGGTGGGGACAACACTCTGAGAACCACTGGAACAGGATGATGCATGGGGGACTGCTGGGACTGTGGTTTGTTACTGATGAAGTAGTGCAATAAGCACTTAGCCAGAGATGAGCTAAAAAAGAAAGGACCCAGAGCATCAAACAACTTTCTGAAATGGATGTAAGTTTTATCCAGTTTAAAAGGATCAATACTATAGGAATGGATTGGGGAATGGGAAGTTGGAAATCCAATTGACCCATTGAGAAGTGGGTGTAATAATCCAATGGAGAGATGACAAAGACTTGAGGTAAGTCAGAGTGGGGATGAAGAGGAAAAAGAACTTGAAGTAAAAGGACGGAAGAAACATAGCTTGAAGATGCTCTTCAAGGATTCATAGTGGACTCAAAATCAATAATAAACCATATTAACTATAAACTTTCTAATATACATTATACATTAAAATTGTGTAGAATTATTTCCCATAGTTGAATTCATAATAAAATAGAACAGGTTTGAAAGAATTTATTAGGCTCCAATCAACTACTGACCACTTTGATAACATTTATCCATTTGGTAAAGAATTCCCAAAGAATAAGAATGATAGTTAATGAGAATTCAGTACTTGCTTTGCACTAAGAACTGTACCAAATACTCTAGTCTTAGTATTTTACTTAATTCTCATTTCATAATGTAGGTCCTATAGCTAGCTCCACTTTACAACAGAGGGATTTCCCTTTTGGCTCAACTGGTAAAGAACGTGCCTGCAGTGGGGAGACCTGGGTTCAGTCCCTGGGCTGGGAAGATCCTCTGGAGAAGATAAAGGCTATCCACTCCAGTATTCTGGCCTAGAGAATTCCATGGACTGTATAGTCCATGGGGTCCCGAAGAGTCAGACGTGAATGAGTAACTTTCACTTCACTTCACTTACAGACAAAGAGACTTGTGACTCACAGATTTAATCATTTGCTGTTTCTTCCATTTGTCCTTCCAGATATATTTTCCATTTTTTTCTGCCTGCTTTCTGCCCCAGGAAGCTGACCTGTGTGGTCAAGCTTCCAGTTGGATATAGCCAAAGACAGAACCCAGCAAGAGACTAGAGGTAGGGGACAGAGAGAGGTCAAGTTTTATTTCCTTCTCAAGTGTTGTCTCACACTGGCTGTGTTACTCAATAAAATGTCATGGAGCCTCTGTATATGGCCCTGTCTACACAGCTTTCTCTTTCCTAGTTCCAGGAACCAACTCTTCCCCTCCAGTGACATCTCTTCTGTTACTAAGACTGGGGTACTACACTATCTCTCATAGTTCCCTTACAAGATACCTACACTTTTAATATCAGTCCCTTTATGAATTTCTCATCAAATTATTCTACTTTGAGCTTTGAGTGCCTTATCTCTTTCCCACGGGAAGCCTGCCTGATGTAATTGCTCAAAGAACACAAGGAAAGGGTAGGGGAGGCAGGAATTAGAAATCCCACAATCTGACTCTGGACACCAAGCTTCCAGAAGTCTGAATGGGGGACAGGGGAGAGGAAAATTAGTAACTCTCCCCTCTTTTGGAATGAGTACAGAGGAAGGCAAAGAAGGATCATCTAGCTAAATGGGTTTCTGCAAATTAAGAAAATCTAAGCTTCTGAAAAGATACTGATGAAAATCCTCTTTTTGACCTCTTGACCGGTTCACCCTAATTGGGGAAAAAAAAAAAAAAAAAGCGACTCTGCTCAGTCCTCAACACCTTTATATGAGAATAACAGCCTGTTTAAAAATAGATAGGATCTAAAGTACTGCCACTGGGAAGATAATAAGTGGCAGCCCTTGCTTTTCTCCATCTCACACCTTCCTCGGGTGCCTGCCCCTTCCATCAGCAAGACAAGCAATTAAAATAGTGTGGTGAGCAAAATGAGGCAGGGTAGAGTCAAAGCTTCTGTGAGGTTTTTGAAAAGGCTGTTTAAACTAACAACCTGTATATGATGTAGGTGACGATTTTTTAATGGGTGGAAGTACAGTTAGAGGATGAAAAGGAGCACTCTGGAGTATATCCTTTTATCCTCTCATGTTCCTGTCCTGTTCAGCTCAAAGAACTCATTTTCTTCCTGTGTGTGGCATCTTATTCTCGATTATGGAGCATCGCAGAGTGATATATACAATTATATGGAACAAAAGTTAATATACACAAAATCATCAGAAAACAGATCAATGTTCAATTTTCCAGAACTGATTAGAACTGTTAATCAGAGTTCAGAGAGGAGTGAGGGCAGTCTCAGCCAAGATAACAGTTCCACAGGTTTATGATAAGTTTCTTAACAATATAATCCTGTTCGAGCCATAGATAAGTTTAGGTTATGTGCCTACCATTTTACATTTAAATATATTAGTTCTTTAAGCTATGGGGCTGTTGCTGTAAAGTTAAAAGTTAATATCGAAAAATGGCAATCGTGACCACCATTGAGAAAATGATAAGGACTTGAGAAAATGAGAACAGATGAAAGTTACTCAATGCAGATAATCTAATTTTTCTAGGAAAATTGTGAAGTGAAAACGTATATATATATATATATATATACGAAAGAAGTTCAAAAATTAAAAATTCAAAAGAATGGCAATTTACTAGTCTAAATGATTTCTTAATGAGTTACAATATTTAGCATATTTTTGTGCACAAAAAATTCAATTTTCTACAAAAATGCTGTGATAATCACTATATATATGTATATAGTCACAAATAGTTCATTTTTTCTCCTCAGAAAGCATCTTGTTAAATTGGAAATAAGTGATAACCAGTGCACCATTAGCATCTAGATTTAGAGCTCTTGCTTTCTATTCTATTTCTATTCTAACAGATAACACAGAAACAATTAACAGAATGTCTTTGTTCCCATATCTTACTTAACTTTCTGCCTGTTCCCCTAGTTCTAATCAAGTGAATCTATTCCGTGTCATGCCCATATGCAGCTAGCATAAGTGGACCGCAGCCTTGAACATGACTTTCATTGCTTTCAACACTGTGATCAGTTCAGTTCCCAGAGCCAAACTGATCATGTAGCAACGGACATCCATCTTTAAGACAGTCACATTTAACATCTCTAGCATGCCTCTCTTTGCTCTCAGCCACAGATAAGTCTGACCCTCACATTGGGCAGGAGGTTTATGTAGGCAGGAGAGATAGATGCAGAGTTACCCCCAAACTCTGAGGTTAACAGTTTGGATGATCTACCATGTTTATAAACATAAACATGGCAAATGAGAGGGAAAAACACAAAAACTATAAGAACAGTGAGCAAACCAAATCTGGTCTCTGAAGTAACAAGTAATTTTTTTTTCTGCAAAACTTGTAAGGTATGTTTGTACATTAAAAATAGCTAATATATAATGTGCCCTTTGGGGGGAGTTTTGTCACTTATAATCTTATTCGATTTTCTCAGCATCCTAATGTTTTTCATTATTTCATTCAGTGTGCTCACCATCCTACAAAGGAGGTATTATTAGCACCAATGTATGTTGGGGCTAATGGAAGGTTAAATAATGTGCTCAAGGTCACATAACAAGTGACTGGAACTGGATTTAAACCCAGGTCTGAAAAGTGCCAGAGCAACACTGGGTTTTAGAACTGCAAACCTCCCATCACAGCTGAGGTCGCCATCACTCTCCCTTGTGGTGACATACACACCACTGTTTGTGGCTCACCTTCTTAACACACTCAACTCCAGCTCCTACCAAACCTTGCAGAAAGGTTGGAATTTAATCCAAATTTTAAATAATGGGGAGGAACATAAATGATCAATAAGATTCAAATTTTTAAGGCAAAATTAAATCTGATGTGAAGCATGGTTAGAGAGCTTTAATGGAGGAAAGGAGGATATCCTTGAACAGTTAAAATGCCCCATTAAGTGGTCTTCTCTGGTATGAGAACAAGTAAAAAGGTCACCGGGAAGGGAGGATGATTAATATTTTCTTGGAAGGACAGAGACCAGAAAATGTATGTTTGACTCAGCACTTCACTTTGAAGACGTCCTAAATATCAAACTACTTTTGCTGTTCTTCAGTCACTCAGTTGTGTCCGACTCTGCAACCCCATGGACTGCAGCACTCCAGGCTTTCCGATCCTTCACCATCTCCCAGAGCTTGCTCAAACTCATGCCCATTGAGCCAGTGATGCCATCCAAGCATCTCATCCTCTGTCATCCCTTTCTCCTTCTGCCTTCAATCTTTCCCAGCATCAGGGTGTTTTCTAATGAGTTGGTTCTTAGCATCAGGTGGCCAAAGTATTAGAGCTTCAGCTTCAGCATCAGTCCTTCCAATGAATATTCGGGACTGATCTCCTTTAGGATTGACTGGTTTAATCTTGCAGTCTAAAGGACTCTCAAGAGTCTTCTCCAGCACCACAGTTCAAAAGCATCAATTTTTTGCACTCAGATTTCTTTTTATGGTCCAACTCTCACATCCATACATGACTACTGGAAAAACCATAGCTTTGACTAGACAGACCTTTGTTGACAAAGTGATATCTCTGCTTTTTAATACACTGTCTAGTTTGGTCACAGTTTTTCTTCCAAGGAGCAAGTGTCTTTTTGTTTCATGGTTGCAGTCACCATCTGCAGTGATTTTGGGCCCCAAGAAAATACTAAATCATTTCAAAAGTGTGGATTTTTCTTTCAAATTCTGGTTAAATATGGAGAATGAATACTTGAATCTACTTCTGCTTGCTTTTTTAATATCGCCAAAATGAAAGAGGAGAAATAAAATAGTAAAATTCTTCAATGACAATGCAATAAAAATCTGGAGAGGAGACAACAGCAGAAAGGAAGGAAAGACTATGGACAAGTATTTTGTAGGTAAGAAGGTTGATAAAAGATAGCTTACTGGCTTAGCTGAGAAGAGAAAGCTAAACTCTGTGTGTCTATACAAGGAGATAATGATGAAGCAAAATATACAAGCCCTCAGAACCCAAAATGGAGCTCAGTGTTCCATTAAATGTCAGGTAAAGCTTAGGGCTGAAGAAAGCAGAGTAGGTGGAAAGCCTTCATAAAGAGTTAGACCTAGATTTCTTCCTGCAACTTTTGCAACCAGTCAAATATTCATTCTCAACTCTCAAAGACCAGAAGAGTTTTAGTCTAGTCTCTCAAGAAAAGGAACCAGAAAATTTAAACTCAAGATCCCTGTGTGATGCCATAGTGATGTACCAAACAGAAAGCAGGGAACTAAAATGAAAGTCTCCATAGCTTCATGCTAGAACTCCCAGCTCCATTCTCATACCTCTGCTCATAGGCCATTGGCATCCCAAAGTATATATACTGCTTAAGGATTTGTCTCTGAAAAAATTCAGAGAAAACTTACAATTAGTAACATGTAGAATGATGTCTGAATCCAAAAGGCAAGTCTCATATGTAAACCATTTGCCGAGAAGCCATGGTTTTAAAATGAACAAGCAGCAAATAATAAGACAGCAATATAAAGAAATTCTTTTACATTAGAGACAGAAAAGAGAAATGGAATTTAGAAGAAATAGGCAGCGCAAAGGACAGAAAATAGTTACAAAAAGAGAGGTATTTAAGAAGAGATTGTACTCATAAGACAAGAATTGGGGGGCTATTTTTTAAAGAACAAAAAAAAATAGCTAATATAAACATTGTGCGGCTCTTGGGGAAAAATACCAGCAAAAGAATAGAAAGAACATTCATGAAAACCTCAGAGAAAGTGGAGTACAAAGCAAAAAAGAAAAAGGAAAAAGTGCACAATGAGACAAAAAGAAACTCAAGTGTTGAGGTCAATAGACAATTGCTCCATAGAGAATGAAAAAATAATGGAATGAAGAAAATTATCAAATTAATTCAGAAAAGTTTCAAAGACTAGAAAAAATAGTTTTCAGTTCTTCCAAATTCCCAGATCAGTAAACAAAAAAAAAGATGCATTCCAAAGCCCACAAGATTGGAATTACAGCCTCCTGAAGCTAAATATAATCCCTGAGAGTTCCCATGAAGGAAGTTTAAGTCATATGCAAAGAATAAGAATCAGAATGACATCTGATTGGCATAGTCTATGGGGTCGCAAAGAGTTGAACACGACTGAGCTACTAACGCTTTAACTTTCTTTAGACAGTTGCTATAGCTGAGAATCCCAGGGACAGGGGAGCCTGGTGGGTTGCTGTCTATGGGGTCGCACAGAATTGGACACAACTGAAGTGACTTAGCAGCAGCAGCAGCATAGCTCCATGCATGGGTGCTAAGTTACCTCAGGCCTGTCCGACTCTGTGTGACCATACCGACTGTAGCCCGCCAGGCTCCTCTGCCCATGGGATTCTCCAGGCAAGAATACTAGAGTGGGTTGCCATGTCCTCCTCCAAGGATCTTCCCAACCCAGGGATCAAACCCTCATGTCTTAGATCTCCAGCACTGGCAGACAGGTTCTATACCACTAGCACCAGCTGGGAAGCCCTAAAGCTTTTGCTATGGTGAAGTGAAATATCTAAAATAATAAAATAAAGTGCTAATGATAATATAATAATAGCAATAGTGGTAAAAATGATAATAATAATTTAAAAGAAACACATGCAATATAAGTGAGATAATAGAACCTGATAGGAAAGACTAAATGAAGTGTGAGAAGTCTGAAGATGACTGGTTTGTGCCAAACCTGGAAAGCAATTGGCCTACCCTGAAACAGAAAGAGCTGTGAGAGGGACTGACTAGGTTGTGGGCATGCAGAAGGAAGAGCTATTTGAGTGTTTAAAAATAGTATAAATATTCATGGGACAAATAGTAATGGAATTTTAAAAAATATAAAAGCAGAAGAATTTTTAATGAGGCAATTAATAAAGAAGAACACAACTTGTACAAGTAAAGAAGTGAACAATATTTTTATTATTTATAAAAACAATAATAATACAAACACTAACCTCTAATTTAAACTGATGTGTATATATACACATCAGTTTAAAAATAATGGAGGTGGGTATAAAAGCTAAATAGTCAACTATGACACAGGAAAGAAACGGAAAATCAAATAGTATAAATATATAAAATATATTATACCATGTAAATACATAAAATAATAAATATGTAAATATAAATATTCAGCCAGTAAAGTATCCACCAGCCAGGAGACCCTGGTTCGATTCCTGGGTCAGGAAGATACCCTGGAGAAGGGACAGGCTTCCCACTCCAGTATTCTCGGGCTTCCCTGATGGCTTAGATGGTAAAGAATCTGTCTGCAACGCAGGATACCTGGGTTTGATCCCTGGGTTGGGAAGATACCCCGGAGAAAGGAAAGGCTACCCACTGCAGTGTTCCTGCCTGGAGAGTTTCTTGGACCAAGGAGCCTGGCAGAATACAGTCCATGGAGTCGCAAAAAGTCCGACATGACTGAGCTGAGCCACTGTTCACTTCAAGTGAGAGAAGTGTCTTTTGTTTCTCATATAAAGCCTTTTTCATTCATCCCTGAGTTTATGCTAATTAGACAGATTTCCTAAATAGCTTTGAGATGGCGCTGATTGGCATAAGAAACACCTAAGTAACTAGAGCACTAGAACTTTCACTCCCATCGCATGACCTCCAGAAACAGTTCAATCACATGACTAGTGACATTAACCGATCATGCTTCATAAGAAAACTCTGATAAAAACGCTGGTCAGTGAGGCTCAGGGAGTTTCTGGGTTGGTGACCACATGGATGTGCTGGGAGGGTGGTATGCACAGACTCCATTAGAAGAGGCCATGGGGGCCCTGGGGCCTCCCTCCACAAGACTGTATCCTATTCATCTCCTCCATTTGGCTATTCTTGAATTGTATCCTTTATAATAAAGCTGCAATTGTAAGTATGAAGCTTTCAGTCAATTCTATAAGCTCTGTTAACAAATTTTCAAACATAATGGAGAGTTATGATACTGTCAAATTTGTGGGCAAATAGGAAGACGTGCAGGGGACTTGGGGACATCTGCAAGTGGGAGCAAGGGAGAGCAGTTGTGTGGGACTGAGCCCTTCAACCTGTACTAATTCCAGATTTAATTGAATTGTGAGACATTAAGTCAGTGTCAGAGAATTTCCTTTGGAAATGCAGTGGTAGAAGTATATTGTTTAGAATATGAAAGTTAGCACCAGAAGGAAAAGACAAAATGGTTCAAAGTTATCTCTCTAAAGAGCTGAGCTAAAGGATGGAAAAGAATGGGCAGAGGCTGCTTTATTTCCTTAAAATCTTTAAATTTGTTTTTACTACTGTATGTATTACATGGATAAAAAGGAACTTTGATTTAAACAAGAAGTGAAAGTATCATTTCTAAGAATTGGGAACATCATTTTATTATTCACTAAGCTCAAATCATAATGCTTATTACATAGCCCTTCATTCATTTGTTCATCATACCATATTTATTACCTTACATTCTGTGCTCAGTGGGAATAAGGAGATTTGAGGAATATGTAGTTTGATTTAGAAGAACCATGTGAAAAAAGTAAGAAAATAAGTGCAGAGTATATAATAAATTATATACTATAATATTATAAAACATTAATACCATTAATTATTATTATTAACACATTATCAACTGCCAGGAGCAGGCATTTTTTTCTACCTGGAAAACTTCCCTAACATATATTGGCATAGAATGATTGATTAAGTCATGAATAAAATTTGTATTATACAGATTATAAATTATTATTATGCAAAAGTCTTCAAAAATTATCAAAATGTGTTTATGAAAAATCATTTTATTAGTATAAGACAATTTATGTTTCATAAAAATTATGAACCCAAGCTATTTTATTTTCATGCCTAGCTCCTCATTTGGCATCCACTTTTTAGTTTTATGGGCTTCCCTCATAGCTCAATTGGTAAAGAATCTGCCTGCAATGCAGGAAACTCCAGTTTGATCCCTGGATTGGGAAGATCCCCTGGAGAAGGGAAAGGCTACCCATTTGAGTATTCTGACCTGGAGAATCCCTTAGACTCTATAGAACATGGGCTTGCAAAGAGTCAGACACGACTGAGTGACTTTCACTTTCATATTCTTTTAGTTTTATATTGAAATTGTGATTTGTGTTACAATTTGTTTTGATGGTTTCCAAAATCATTGAGTTTGATCTGGTTTTGTGCACTCTTCAAGGTTACTCAGTGACATTTATGCTGCTTTCTTTTTTATCCATTTGCATCATTCAATTTATTACTTTTAGCTTGCAAGAATGTACAAATGTATTTTTCTTCACTGTTTAAACTCCCAGAAGAAATATAATTCTTTTATGATAAGGCTGAAACTCCCTCATCCCAAATCTCTTCTGCCCTATTGAAACAAGGGTTTGTGTTATGCTCTTCTTTATCACCTCAAGGTGTCTTTGGCAAGAGTACAGAACAGGCATTCAAACATTTAGGAACACAAAGCAGATAATGAAATAATGGGTAATAGATAGTGAAGACCACTGTGTTAGTCCAACAAATTTTGTCAACTTGTCTCATTTAGTTGCATCCAGTAAGAGATGGGATGCAGTTGGGTCTAGAGCTGGGGCAAAAATTTGCGCAACATCCAATAGCTGAGGTACC
The DNA here is from genome assembly GCF_042477335.2 of Ovis canadensis. Lineage (NCBI taxonomy): Eukaryota > Metazoa > Chordata > Mammalia > Artiodactyla > Bovidae > Ovis > Ovis canadensis. Next base: position 82,293,804 of record NC_091250.1, read on the forward strand.
TGGTAGTGATACTGCCTTATGGCAAGATGCACCTCATTCCTCTATGGTCCTTTCCCTCTCTTTGTTTTCAACACTATCTTTTGTTCTTCTTTGTTTCCCATTACTCCCTATCCCCTATACCTTTATCCTGCCAAACATTTCAGTTCAGTCACTCAGTCGTGTCCGACTCTTTGCGACCCCATGAACTGCAGCACGCCAGGCCTCCCTGTCCATCACCAACTCCCAGAGTTTACCCAAACTCAGGTCCATTGAGTCAGTGATGCCATCTAACCATCTCATCCTCTGTCGTCCCCTTCTTCTCCTGCTTTCAATCTTTCCCAACATCAGGGTCTTTTCAAATGAGTCAGCTCTTCGCATCAGGTGGCCAAAATATTAGAGTTTCAGCTTCAACATCAGTCCTTCCAATGAACACCTAGGACTGACTTCCTTTAGGATGGACTGGTGGTCAGGGCTGATAAGGAGTATATATGTATTAACTTATTAATCTTCACTACAGCCCTACGGAATAGGTGTTATCGATTTTCCATTATACTGATGAAAACAAGAGATTAGATGAACTCCCCAAGTTCATGCAGCTGGAAATCTCACTTTCTTGATTATCATGTGTGTGCTCAGTCATGTCTGACTGTTTGTGACCCCAGGGATGGTAGCCCTCCAGTCTCCTCTATCCATGGCATTTTCCAGGAAGGAATACTGGAGTGGGTTGCCCTTTCCTCCTCCAGGGCCTCTTCCCAACCCAGGGGTCAAATTCGTGTCTCCTGTGTCTCCTGCATTGGCAGGTGGATTCTTTCATTGTTACTTTATACACTGCTTAACAAGCCAGATATTGTAAGGTACCCTTTCAGCTCCTTCCCCCATGTATACATAAGGCTTCTGTGTTTGGTGACACTTACAGAAACCCAACAAATTCCAGCTTTAACTAGTTCACTCAAAGTGGTCAGTCCTTTCCTGCAGTGCAGTTGTTGGTTTTCCAATGTGTCTCTGGATTCTTAGACCACTTCTATCTTCCAAAGCAATGTGATGAGCTATTACAGACAAATAAGAAGTCAGGTTTGCTGAATCTGAATTTGCCCATGTGACGTGGCTGTTTTGGTTTTAGCCTTAGGGTGCCTACTTCCTAAAGCTTACCTGTGCTTCATAAGCTAGTGTGGGCAGACGGTTGCTCCTAAAATAAGGAATAATTCCTGCCTATTAGCAAGTGAGTTTACTCCAGGAAACCACTGAAAGTCAGTACAAATCAGAAGAGTTTCAGCAGGAGTCTAAATTAACCTGCAGGAGTCTTTGAGAGCTGTGAGCAGTATTACTCCCAAGCACAACAAGGTCAGCCCAGTCATGATTTGACTCTGCTTCTCAAGTGGGAATGATTTTTTAAAGAGAGCTTGCCTGTTGCTTTATGTTGTAAAAAAGAAAGAAAACATTAAGAATATGTGACTAATCAAGGGCTAGAAGACTTGAAAACAGAAGTTTTCTGATTAGTAATGCAAAGCTGGGATCATGTCTTTCTGTATTTGTCAAAGTGGGGGACATAAAATCCTGATAACCTATTCAGCTAGCTAAAAAGGTTTCCATGACAACTGTGGGAACGTGGAACATTCGGTACTCTTGTCTTCAAAAATAACCTTTCCATATAGGCAAGAGATTGTTAAAAGCACTAACCTGCTTCACCTTTCTAGTCCAAGGTAACTACCTGAGACGTTGGTCTCTTCCTACCCTAGAACTTCAAATGTTCTGTTTGCCCTATAGCACAGGGATAAAAATTCAGATAAGTAGCCCAGGATAAACTGTGTTTCATCTCAGCAGTTATAGCCTGTTATAACGCGCTCATTAGTTTTTCTGGGGGAAGGTGAACTTACATCTGTGCACGGTATTATAGATATAAAGGTTGTTCTTTCTCTCCTTTTAAAGTCAATCAAGTTGAAAATAGAAAATATAGTTATCTTTTATAAAAACTTTTTCCTGAAAAACCAGCAATACATTCTCATGATAGATAATGTAAGAAATATAGAAAAAAGCTAAGGAAAAAAAATAATAAAGCACCTATTCTCTCTCAGGGCTTCCCTGGTGGCTCAGATGGTAAAGCGTCTGCCTATAATGCAGAAGACCCGGGTTCGATCCCTGGGTTGGGAAGATCCCCTGGAGAAGGAAATGGCAACCCACTCCAGTATTCTTGCCTGGAAAATTCCATGGACTGAAGAGCCTGGTAGGCTACAGTTCATGTGGTTGCAAAGAGTCGGACAAGACTGAGCAACTTCACTTCACTTCACTTCATTCTGTCACAACCTAGAGAGCCTAACCATTGCTAATTTTTTTTTTTACATATTTTCTTTTAGCGTTTATATCATATCTCATCTCTATTTTGTTTGTTCACTGTTTTAACGGAACTGTTCTTTAAGTTAGACCCACAGAGATAATGGAGGGTTTATTGCAAAAACAAAAAGAAACACATAATAGATGGTCGCTTGGGTGGCAGTGCCTCTAAGACTGACTCCTTAAAAAACCAAACCAATAGCTTTATGAATACTCAGATGTAAATAACGTATCTTATCTGAGAAATGGCATTCGTATTTCTCTAGAAACAAGTTCTAATGGTCCATTGGCTCTTTTCCAGTATGGACTATCACTCTCTTTGGTTTATTCCATCCTTGTCCAGGTCACATGTTTAGTGTCAGATATCACAAATGGCACAAGCTCCAGACAACTCATGGACCATCTGAGACTTCCTTATGCAGAAGGGAGACTCCAAGGCCCCTTACCAGTATATCTTATATACAATTTTATATCCCTTTCCCCCCTGAGATCTATCATCAGTGGCATTTCAGGAGGGGAACTATAAAAGTGGTTCATTCCAGGTGCAGGTAACAAGGGAGTGGGGAGGGCATAACAGAGAGATTAAAATTAATAATTAGTAAATAAAAGGGCTTCCCTGTGGTGCAAAGGTTAAAGTGTCTGGCTGCAATGTGGGAGACCTGGGTTCGATCCCTGGGTTGGGAAGATCCCCTGGAGAAGGAAATGGCAACCCACTCCAGCATTCTTGCCTGGAGAATCCCATGGACAGAGGAGCTTGGTGGGCTACAGTCCACGGGTCGCAAAAAGTCCAACTGAGCAACTTCACTTTCACTTTCTAGCAATGATTCAAGGGTGGGCTTGTTGATAATATTAGGGTGTGTGCACTGCCAACAAGGGGGTGGGGAGGGCATAACAGAGAGATTAAAATTAATAATTAATAAATAAAACCTACTAAAGTTTCCGTCAGTTCACTTGCTCAGGCATGTCTGACCCTTTGCTACCACATGGACTGCAGCCCAGCAGGCTTCCCTGTCCATCACCAACACCCAGAACCTACTCAAACCCATGTCCTTTGAGTCGGTCATGCCATCCAACCATCTCATCCTCTTGCATCCTTTTCTCCTCCCACCTTCAGTCTTTCCCAGGGTCAGGGTCTTTTCAAATGAGTCAGTTCTTCACAAAAGGTGGCCAAAGCATTGGAGTTTCAGCTTGAACATCAGTCCTTCCAATGAATATTCAGGATAGATCTCCTTTAGGATTGACTGGTTTGATCTCTTTGCAGGCCATGGGACTCTGAAGAGTCTTCAACCTCAGAGTTCAAAAGCATCAGTTCTTCAGTGATCAGCTTTTTTTATGGTCCAACTTTCACATCCATAAATGACTACTGGAAAAACCATAGCTTTGACTAGGCAGACCTTTGTCAGCAAAGTAATGTCTCTGCTTTTTAATATGCTGTCTAGCTTTGTCATAGATTTTCTCCCAAGGAGCGAGCATCTTTTAATTTCATGGTTGCAGTCACCATTTGCAATGATTTTGGAACCCAAGAAAATAAAGTCTGTCACTGTTTCCATTGTTTCCCCATCTATTTGCCATGAAGTGATGGGACCAGATGCCATGATCTTTGTTTTTTGAATGGTGAGTTTTAATCCAGCTTTTTCACTATCCTCTCTCACTTTCATCAAGAGGCTCTTGAGCTCCTCTTCGCTTTCTGCCTTAAGGGCACTGTCATCTGGTTATCTGAGATTATTGATATTTCTCCCTGGAATCTTGATTCCAGCTTGCGCTTTATCCAGTCTGGCATTTCGCATGATGTACTCTGCATATAAGTTAAATCAGCAGGGTAACAATATACAGCCTTGACATTCTCCTTTCCCAATTTTGAACCAGTCCATTTTTCCATGTCCAGTCTAACTGTTACTTCTGGACCTGCGTGCATATTTCTCAGGGGGCAGGTAAGATGGTCTGGTATTCCCATCTCTTGAAGAATTTTCCACAGTTTGTTGTGAATCACACAGTCAAAGGCTTTGGCACAGGCAATAAACCAGAAGTTTTTCTGGAACTTTCTTGCTTTTTCTATAATCCAGCGGATGTTGGCACTTTGATCTCTGGTTCCTCTGCCTTTTCTAAGTCCAGCTTGAACATCTGGAAGTTCACAGTTCACATACTATTGAAGCCTGCCTTGGAGAATTTTGAGCATTACTTTGCTAGCGTGTGAGATGAGTGCAATTTTGCAGTAGTTTGTTTCTGTCCTTTATTGTGCCCATCTTTGTATGAAATGTTCCCTTGGTATCTCTAATTTTCTTGAAGAGATCTCTGGTCTTTCTCATTCTATTGTTTTCCTCTATTTATTTGCACTGATCTCTTAGGAAAGGTTTCTTATCTTTCCTTGCTATTCTTTGGAACTCTGCATTCAGATGGATATATCTTTCCTTTTCTCTTTTACCTTTCACTTCTCTTTTCTCAGCTATTTGTAAGGCCTCCTCAGACAACCATTTTGCCTTTTTGCATTTCTTCTTTCTGGGGATGATTTTGATCACCGCCTCCTGTACAATGTTATGAACCTCCATCCATAGTTCTTCAGGTCCTCTGTCTATCAGATCTAATCCCTTGAATCTATTTGTCACTTCCACTGTATAATCATAAAGGATTTGATTTAGGTCATACCTGAATGGTCTAGTGGTTTTCCCTAAAGCTTAGCCTGCTTTATATTATCACAATGATTCTGCAATTCTGAATATCAAGAATAAAATACTTCTCCCAAAATATGTTTTGTTGGCCTAATTTCTAAAGAATTAGTGAAGGCAAGGATGGATTTTGCTTATATAATATATACTTAAGCTTCAGATTAGCACATTTTAGTTCTTACACTTTAATTAACTTTGTGATCTGGGAGTTAATTCAAAGGATTCCCTGTGTGGTGTGACAGAGAATTAGCTACTATGTTCCTCTCCTCTCAAAAATAAGTTTTATAGTGTTCATAATCATTCAAGCTCACTTGGAGGGCAGTTAATGTAGTCAAGTCTTATGCCTTGTATACTTCTGGATTCAGTCAATAGATTTAAAGTTAAAAGTGGTAGCATAGTCGTAGCATAGTCGCTGTAAAAATAAAGTAATAAAACTTAAGTTACTTCCAGTCTGCCATTCTATGTGCAAATCATCCTCTGAAACAAGGAATTCAACCTTCTGGAAGTATTTCTCCATATCTTTTGCCCACTTCCTTCCAAAAAATAGAACTTTAAAATTATTAATTTATTGCTTTTTCTTCTTTGTACCATAATATTCATTTTAAATTATACTTTACTCTGCTTTCCACATTGGGATGTAACCATATAAATGTCAATATTAGAAGAATTTTACTGTTCATATTTCTGGCCATTGTTGCTGTTTGCTACACTTTATGATTATTACTGAAAATAATTTTGTCCTATAGAAGAGGAAAGGTATTTAAAATGATTCACTGCAGATGTCAAGATAGTCCATGGTCTATCATATTTTAAGCATTTAATCATATTAGGTTTTCATTATAAACACTATTTTATTATAATAGTATTCTTTTATCCAGAGATGCCAAAAACTTATTTATTAATAACAATTAATTTATTATTGGATAATTTAGCTTGTCCAAGTTTCACTTTTATAAATAGTGTTATATTGAATATCTCTGCACACATTTTATTTCTACCTTCTGCCTTTGCTTCAGTCTAATTTTATGGACTGCTTATAGACAGTAAACAAAGCCAAAAACCAGGACAAGAGGCCCACAATCGATTATCCTCAAACTAGATGATATGACTCACCACTGCGGTGAACTCTAGCTTATTCAATAGTTACTTATCCACAAGTCTAGTATTCATAATTCATATGACCTACCTACAGCATCCTAGAAAACAGCAAAAATATAAAAACAAAAAATCTGATGGTGTATTGTCTTTAAAAACCCTTAAGAATCTCCCTTTTTTTGTACACACATCTATTATTTACGTGCAGGATTCTTGAACATTTCCATCTATCATGTTATGCAGAGATTCTCCCGAATAAAATCCTCCCAGGCAGCTCCTAGTCATCTAGGGCATCCTGATCTGCTCTGTTTAATCTTGTTTCGATGCACATGCTAAATAAGAAACTGGCAAGATGATGCAAGAAGCTATGGATACTTGGCTTTGTTCTTATGCTCAGAATCAGGCAGCATTTCTCTGGGTAATTTATTCCCTACCAAACTTATGTGAAGAATATAAGGGGAATCTGATTTACACCCACACCAAAGAAGTAGCCATGCCCTAAAATCACTATTCAGTGCGCTCAGGAGAGGATTGTTCTGCAAGAGACATAACAAAGTCATGGGAAAGAGTTTGGCTCTAGTGCGAGATTGCCTGAGTTTGAATCCCATTGGCTGCTTGGGTGACCCTGGGCTGGTCAGGTGCTGTACTAAGCTCTGGGATAAAAGAATGGACAAGTTATACTCATTGCCTGATGGAAACTTACAGTTTGGAGAGAGAGTCAGACAATTAAAAAGATCATTATATAAGAGATTGCAGTCATTTCATCCCTCTAGACTCAGGATATCTGCCGTTATTATTATATTGAGATTGATGTCACCTTCCACAGAAGATTAAATCTCTTTGAAAGCAGACCATAGATTCACAAACATTGAAGATAGCTCTCCTCTCTCCCTCTTTCCATGTATATGCTGTGCTTAGTCACTGAGACTCTTTGCAGCCCCATGGACTGCAGCCCGCCAGGCTCCTCTGTCCATGAGAATTCTCCAGTCAAGCATACTGGAGCGGGTTACCATGCCCTTCTCCAGGAGATCTTCCCAACCCAGGGATTGAACCCAGGTCTCCTGCACTGCAGGCAGATTCTTTACCATCTGAGCCACCAGGGAACCCCAAAACTATTGTAGCTTATCCCTTCTCCAAGGGATCTTCATGACCCAGGAATTGAACCAGGGTCGCCTGCCTGGCAGATGGATTCTTTACCAGCTGAGCTACCAGGGAAGCCCAAACTGGAGTAGGTAGCCATTCCCTTCTCCAGGGGATCTTCCCAACCCAGGGATTGAATTCGGGTCTCCTGCACTGCAGGCAGATTCTTTACTGTCTGAACCACCAGAAAAGCCCTGAAGCTCCATGTATATATATTTGTATATACACACACATACATACATATAGAAGATAGAGTCTCTCTACACATGCGCGTGCACATGTGAACTTTCATATACACATACACATTTATATGCATACAAGTATGTACACACATACAAAAATATATTTTTTTCTTCAGGAAAAATGGATGGATGCTCCCACCATCCCCCTTTACTATGTGACCTTCTTATTCATTATTTTTCTCCTTCTTGCTCAACCAAGAATACCTGACTCAAATCCAAATTCGGCCTCTGGCCAGTTTTCTGACTTCTGCTAAATTTACATGACTTTACAAAGCCTCAGTTTCTCCATCTATAAAATGAAGATTATAAGCAACATCATCTCATAAGGATTTAATGGCGATTATAAGCAATCAGTTCAGTTCAGTCGCTCAGTCGTGTCCAACTATTTGTGACCACATGAATCGCAGCACGCCAGGCCTCCCTGTCCATCACCAACTCCCGGAGTTCACTCAGACTCATGTCCATCGAGTCAGTGATGCCATCCAGCTATCTCATTCTCAGTCGTCCCCTTCTCCTCCTGCCCCCAATCCCTCCCAGCATCAGAGTCTTTTCCAATGAGTCAACTCTTCGCATGAGGTGGCCAAAGTACTGGAGCTTCAGCTTTAGCATCATTCCTTCCAAAGAAATGCCAAGGTTGATCTTCAGAATGGACTGGTTGGATCTCCTTGCAGTCCAAGGGACTCTCAGGAGTCTTCTCCAACACCACAGTTCAAAAGCATCAACTCTTCGACGCTCAGCCTTCTTCACAGTCCAACTCTCACATCCATACATGACCACTGGAAAAACCATAGCCTTGACTAGACGGACCTTAGTTGGCAAAGTAATGTCTCTGCTTTTCAATATGCTATCTAGGTTGGTCATAACTTTTCTTCCAAGGAGTAAGCGTCTCTTAATTTCATGGCTGCAGTCACTATCTGTAGTGATTTTGGAGCCCCCGAAAATAAAGTCTGACACTGTTTCCACTGTCTCCCCATCTATTTCCCATGAAGTGATGGGACCGGATGCCATGATCTTAGTTTTCTGAATGTTGAGCTTTAAGCCAACTTTTTCACTCTCCTCTTTCACTTTCATCAAGAGGCTTTTTAGCTCCTCTTCACTTTCTGCCATAAGGGTGGTGTAACCTGTATATCTGAGGTTATTGATATTTCTCCCGGCATCTTGATTCCAGCTTGTGTTTCTTCCAGTCCAGCATTTCTCATGATGTACTCTGCATAGAAGTTAAATAAGCAGGGTGACAAGCAATAATCTATATAAAATGTTAAGCATAATGCCAGGCACATAGTTAAGAATTCAACTGATGTTAGCTACTTTTACAATTAGTATGTAAATTACCTTAGTCAGTATAAAATCATCCATAGACTTGGGCTCATTATTATTACCCTCCCTCTGGGACATTACACTTATTAGAAAATAGTTATTGAACATTTAGAGGGAATATAAAATTATCTATGCACAGAGGGGATTATCCTCCATGACTGTTTATGAATTATTTGATGTTGCACACTGGTTCCAATCACTGCACATTGCCTAGACAAGAAGTTTGTTTCTCCAAGCAACTTCATCACCCCTGTGAGTGTCACATGATGTCAGTGCTCAATTCCAGCATGTGGAGAAGATTTTCACCCACTCAGTTCAGTTCAGTTAAGTCACTCAGTCATGCCCGATTCTTTGCAACCCCATAAACCACAGCACACCAGGCCTCCCTGTCCATCATCAACTCCCGGAGTCCACCCAAACCATGTCCATCGAGTCGGTGATGCCATCCAACTATCATATAAGTTAAATAAGCAGGGTAACAATATACAGCCTTGACGTACACCTTTTCCTATTTGGAGCCAGTGTGTTGTTCCATGTCCAGTTCTAACTGTTGCTTCCTGACCTGCATACAGGTTTCTCAAGAGGCAGGTCAGGTGGTCTGGTATTTCCATCTCTTTCAGAATTTTCCACAGTTTATTCACCCACTCAAGTTAGCCAAATGGAGGGGTGAACACATCTTAGGGACATAGACAGGCATTGCTCTAATAAGAAATTTAAGACAGTGCACTGGCTGTTCTCTCTGTGGCATTCTCACCAGTGGGAGATGAGAAGAGGAGCTGAAAGCCTGGGTTTTGTCCATGTCCACTCACAAGGCCATGGAGTCTCATCACCAGTGTTGCTGGCCAACGGTACCCACTATGCAGAGTTCAGCGATCCTTCCTTTTGGACTGACCAAATGGCTACCCTCATTCAGCCAAAGAAGACTGCTTTCTCAGTCTGAGGAAGAAGGTCCGAAACTAGATTATTGTTTTCAAATAAGTTCTCAAATTGTTTTGACGTCTTACTTGAGATAAAGTCTTTGAAAAGTCCAAGAGCTAAAATATGCAACTTTGTTCTCTGGATCTATTTTAACAACTTCCTTTAAAAAGCAATGAGTGGTTGACATCCAACTACCTGCCCAAAGAAGTGAGGAAGGACTAGGCTACAATTCAGTGAAGCATGAAGAGAAGAAACCACGAAGGGTACTATTGGCGTTTATTTCCTCTTCACATCTACAGTTGCCCTTTGTAAGAGAAACAATCACTCCAGAGTGGTCGAGCCCCTGCACCCTTAGTCCAGCTGCAAATGCAGAACCTAAATAGTCACAGCATTGCTGGGGCAGGGAAGAGACATAGGGTGAGATTAGGAGAGGTGGTCTTCAGTAGTGGCTAAGACCAAGTACTTTCAAACCAAAAAGATCTGGGTTTGAATCCTCCTTCAGCTACTTACAAACTAAGTGACCTTGGGCAAATTACTCAACGTCTCTGAGCAACGTCTCTGAGTTGATAAAGTGGTGATAGTTCTTGACTTCACACGGTTATTCTGAGAACTAAATAATAATAAAATCTTGGCATAAAAAAAGCCATCAGCCTATGCTAGCTTCTGCTACTATTAAGGGAGGTGGAGGGAGGTTAAGTCAAGAAAACTTTACAGTATCTGTTCTTGGCTGTGTCGACTCTGTGTCATTAAGTTTCTGAGATTAGGAAACCACTGGATGCCTTGTCTAATGTAAGCAACTCATTTTTGTTGTGCAAAATTCACATTTGCAGACCTCCCAGAAAACTTTACAGAATGAAGCACATAAAAGATTCATACGCATTCGGCAGTTACCTCCCCAATAACACTTCTCAGGGGATTGATTAAGGAATTTAATTTAAGCCAACAGAACCAGTAGTATGTCTGCTGATCCCTATGTAACTGTGTTAGTGAACATAAATATACATGGACAGGCTTTGGGTAGTCTGTGATTCTTACAATTATCTAGTTCAAAGGAAAGCAAACTGATTACCATATGCATGAAAGGGAGAAACAGAAAGTTCTGTTCTGTGTCAGCAGTAGGGGAAAAAGGTGGTTTTGAAATATGAATGTCTTGCTACTTTTATTTGATGTGTTTCCAGTGCTTGTAAAAGAAAATAATCACCAAAATATGACGCATGGAAGCAAATTCAGAGAGTAGTTTTCTTCTCAAGTTGCTGTGTTCAAACTTTGAACAAAAGGAATGCTAGCTAACGTAATCTTTGCAATAGTATGTGCATCCAAGGGATTAAATGCTAAATAAATGATCCTCTTCTTATATTTGGTTATCATGATTTATTTCATAATTATGTCTATGTTCTATGGGGCTTTCCTGCACATCATAGAATACTTAGCAGCATCCTTGGCCTCTACTCACTAGAAATCAGTAGTCTACTATTCCTGAAATGACAATCAAATATGTCTCCAGATATCACCAAAGGTCTCAGACACTGGGATGAGGGGACAAAATGGCCCCATTGGAGAACTAACGCTCTTAATCTAGTGTTCGTGGACCCTGGAAGAGCCCATGGATAGGACTCTAGGGGTCCTTGAACTTGGTGGGAAAGATTTGAATTTCATTTTCACCAAGCTTTATTAGAAATTTAATATGTCTTTCCATAATATATGGAAGTAACAGACCTTAATTTTGAATTATCAAATATAGAATTACCAGTATATGTGAGTTTTAACCAGATAAAAAGCACTAATACACCAGATTTTCTGTCTAACTTCCATTAGTACAGGTAATTCAAAATATCATTGAAAATTGAGGTAAATGTCATGACATATTCAGTGTAAAAAGCAGTTTCCAAAGTATACTTTAAAAGCATTTTGTT